>NC_028359.1:16707557-16738313 GCF_000741045.1 Vigna radiata var. radiata | reverse complement strand
CCAATTTTTGGTATTTGTTGTTGAGCCCAATAGTAAAAAATAGACACATGGCACCCTAGGGTTGGGTGGACCCCACCCTAAATTTTGAGACACTTGATCCTAGGAAGAAACATTCCCTTCAGGTCACTTACCTATTTCATATGCTACTGCAACGAATTGTAGGACTCTCTTGGCTGGAGCAACTTTTTTGGCTTTGAAAGTTATTTTTCTATGGAGCTTCTAATTGGATTGGATGATTTTGGATGAAGCAGCCATCATTATTTTTGTGCAGAGCATTTTGGTCTGAACGTGGGCATAGGAATGAATTTTAGCATCACGGTTTTGCCATGGGTGAATGAAGAAAGAATTTTGTTTTTTTTCTTTTTTTTATTTTGCTGCAGCATGTTTTGTTCTTTTGAATACTCTTTATTGAATCTTTATTGAATTAAAGTGCATTGAGATTTCCAACAACCGAGAATCATTTAGCCTTCCTTTCTTCCATTGATTTTACTTTGATTGTTGAGAAGCAAGTACACATGTCATTTAAGAGTCTTGGACGGTCACAACTACCTACTCCTAGTCCACTCATTTGTTGTTAATTTACACATTCCTGTGCAATTTATTTTACATTGAATTTTCCTTTTATTAAAGGGTNTGCACACACCATTTTGCTATTGCTTTTAGTGTGAATAGAATTGTTGCACAGAGGTTTAGTCTTGTCCATTTATTCACGCTGCTGCTGCTGCCACGTGAAAGAAGAATTGGCTTCATTTGGATAGAAAGTTGCAGCCACGGTGACCTTCATTGGGAATTAGCAACTTGGTTAATTAATTTTGGAGAAATTGGAAGTGGTGTCTAGGCTTAGTTTAGAATAGGGGTTTGTCACTTTGTGGAGTGGAGCACGTTGCAACGTTTTTCTTTATTTTATTTTATTTTTTTCTTGCACTTACTTGCTTTGGAGAAAAGAGTGTGCACGGTGANTCAATTTGGAGGAGCACTCGGTGGTATTTGGTTTCAAAATAAGATGCATTGATTGATTGGAAATGCTGCAGCAACCTCACGGCCAAGAGCCCCACTTTTAGGCCATTTTCAATTTATTTGGTAGAGNTAAATGAGGTCACGTGAGTTGGTAAAAAAATTATTTTGCTTATTTTCCCTAGCTTTAAATTAGTTTGCATGGTAGGATTAGTTGTTTTTAATTTCTTTAATTTAGTTTTGCATTTAATTTAATTTTAACTGTGTTTAGATATTTGTTTAGTCTAGTATTTGGTTTAGCATTTTCACTCTCTGAACTCGATTTTAAAAACATTACTGCAACCACACCAGAGGTCCAAATGCTACGTTTTATATATCACATGAAAGATAATTGAGTCTACTTTCCAGGAAAAAAAACCTCATCTCATTTAGAGCTCTGTAGAAAACGTTATGGGTAAAACATTGAGCAAATGTCAGAGTTGTCCAGTTCCAATGTGAATTTTCGTAATTACTGTAGCAGTTTCGTTTTTACTGTTTTAATTTCATTTTCATGCATGGTGAAACCTTTTCAAACCCCCCCCCACACTGTGTTAGACCTGATTCTGAACCGCAGTTGGTCCTTGTGAGACGACCTAGGAGTCATTCCTAGCTATACTGCATTCCTAATATGCAATCAAATTTGTATAGGTGGCGACACCCATCAACGCCACACAGTGGAAAAAATTTCTTTTCTTTTTGGAAGCATGGAGGGTTACGGAGGAAATGGAGAGGACATCTTTTCTTTTCCTTTAGCTCGCTGATGCGTTTCACAGTAGAGGTTAACATTTATTTGGAGAAGCATGGGATGTCAGCAGGAGGTGTCACGAAGAGACATGGTTTACTTGTTTTAGTTCTTTACTTATTTAATTAGTTTCATGCATGGCCGAGATGCATTATTTTTCTATTCTCAAGTTGAATTACCTTAAGCATTAATTACTACTCACTTTTAAATATATTTTTTTTATTCAAAGTCACGGTTTTCGATGTTCATTGTCACTTTGCACATTTTAAATACGTCCTATTATTGTTCACTATTACTATTCAAGTATCTTTCTTGGTGTTGTCTTAGTGCAAGGAATGGTAGAAGCGGTGATTCTAGAAAAGGTGTAGCACGGTTTTTTTTTATTATGTTTTACTCATTGAGCTTTTCACGTGTTATACCATTAAGCATGGTTCGTCCTCGAACCACACCGTACTGGGAGAGGCTGGGCTCTGATACCATTTGTAATGCCCCGACAACTTACAGGGACTGCTGACTGCCCCCACAGATCAACACGAGGCTTTCCAGTGTGTTTTGTCCTCACTCACACACTTTCCAAGAAAACTTCCTCGGAAGGTCACCCATCCCATAATTACTCTAGGCTAAGCACGCTTAACCATGGAGTTCTTATGAGTTAGGCTACCGAAAAGCAAATGCATTTGTTGATATGAGTAGTCAAATCAATTTCTTTAAGTTATCCTTCAACTGTATAGTCCCATACCTATACAATCTCCAGATCCCTCTCAGTCCGGTGTATGTTCGATTCATCCATGTGCCCCTTCCACTCGAAGCCTGCCAGGAGCCGCTCCTTGTCTGTGCCCCCTACACCATGCCTCTTGCACCGACGATCACTCCCTGCCTTCGTCAGTGCCCGGGTGTCACATACTACATTCCTAATTTGCAATCAAATTTGTATGGGCTGCGACAACCCATCAACAAGCAAAGTTTCAAGTTTGGGGTTGTGATAAAGGTTCAAAAACAGTTATTTTCATACTTAATTTTGATATCAAATCACCCTTGTTAACTTAAATACTTGCTTGGAATCATGTTTTTTCTTTAGTTTTTTGAATAAAAGAGTTGAGGACATGTTTTATGATTTTTTCAATAAATTCCCTTAATTTTGTAGGTTTTTGGAATGATTTAAAAGAAGGGTTGAAGTACCAAGCGGTTACCGTGCAGAAAAGTCAAACAAAATGCAGAAAAGTCAACCAGTTGCCCAGAATGTTGACCAGAGCCACTGTCTGGCGCCCAGGCAGTGCCGCTGGGCGATTTTGTGGCTTGAGGCAAACCGCCGGGCGATGAAACTCATCGTCGGATGGTGGCGCGATTGAAGGGAAACCACCGGGCGCTAAAGTGTTACGCTGGGCGGTGGTCTACTGGGCTTGGACCTGTTTTCTGCGATTTTTATGATCTGTTTGGGCTTAGGCTTGTTTTATGTTATTTTTATGCCCTATTTAAAGGCCAGAACGTCTTAGGGTTTGTATCTTTTAATGGCTTAGGCACAAAAACACACTTTTCACTCCTTTGGGGCTAGATTTGGAGATGGTGAAAGCTCTCCTTTTATCCTTTTTAGGGTTTCTATCTCTTTCATTCCATTCTTCACCTAGTTTCTCCATGAGGATGGGCAACTAATCTTATTTGTTGCTGGGGAAAGATGTAACCTCTAAACTCTCTTATAATGAAATTCTTATTTAATTATATGTTTGTCGTACGCTTTGATTATCAATTGTTGGGTTCTCATCTGTGCTTGAAGCTTTTATCGTTTAACTCATTCGATAATTGTTGTTTGTCTTTATTGATACGGGAACGTACAGGAATGTCATGAACTGGTGAGTAATTCCTTGATTAAGCAATACCACCTAGGGATAGGGGTAGGATGATCAATTGTTTTTGCTTCTGTTCTGTAATGCATTATTAATTTCTAGGGGAGGCTAGGGATAGCAAGCCAGTAATTAGTAATAGGCTCTTTTCGCCGAGGGATAATAAAGCGAATTTAATAAGAAAAGTAGATAAGAGAGAGTGGTTGGGTGAAATCTGAATCCTAGCAACAAATTCATCTCATATTATCAACATCATCCATCCACTTTTGTGTTTAACCTCAATTGATCAAATTGCACTCATGTTTATTTTTCTGCACTTTATAAAAATTCCAAAATATTATTTTTATAGTCTTGATTGGTTAAGCAAAAGCACAATAGTTTAGTGTCGTGAGTCTCTTGGGAAAAGGATACTTGGACTTACCATTTATTATTACTGGAAATGATTTGGTACGTTTGCCAATTTATTACAAGTTTTTGGCGTCGTTGCTTGGGACTCATGATAGAACTATTCTATGTGTGTCATTCTTGATCGATTAGACTTTCTTTTTATTTTATTTGTCTTATTTGATTTGATTTGATTGTATCTTATTTTGTTTCATTTGATTTGATTTGATTTGATTTTATTTTATTTGTTTTATTTTTTATTTGATTTGATTTGATTTGATTTAATTTTATTTTATTTTTTTTATTTTATCTTTTTATCTTTCTGTTTTTATTTTTTCTTTCTTTTTTTTAAAAAACGAAAATAAAATAAAATAATATCTTTCCTTATTCTTCTTCACATTTTTTTTCCTCATTCTTTTCCTTATCTTTCCATCTTTCTACCTTTCTACCTTTCTATTTATTTTTTTTTTATCTTTTTTATTTTATGTTATTTATTTATTTTTTCTTTATCTTTTCTAAAAAAACGAAAATTAAAAAAAATTATCTTTTACTATTTTTTTTTTTTTTGGGCTGATTCTCTGCTCTAGTGTAGTGTTTTTTAGTGTTTGTAGGATAAAATTATCTTCTTCACTGCCATCATTCAATTAACATAAAATCCTGTCAAAACGATGTAAAAACAAGCATAATATCTCTAAAACCACTTTTGACTCTCTTGAAACCAAACTAAAGTGTTTTTACATGATTCTAAGCTCATTCTAAGCCATAAAGGTTGTGATTTGACATCAAATTCAAGTATAAAAATAACGGTTTTTAGACCGTTATCATCTTCCCACCCCTCAGGCATTTAGTCAAACAATCACACAGAAATAGAATCTAAATAACACAAACCAAACCAAGAAAACAATAAACAAATCAAAACACTAGGTTGCCTCCCAGCAAATGCTTGATCACATGCAGCTGCTCGGTGCCTCAATTGTTTCCTTTTTCTGGCCATTTTTTTCCTTTTGTTGAACCTCTTCAGGAATTTAATATAACCAAGAACTTGCTACAATGTTCCAATCACAGGAATTTTAATCTCCAATTTCTTGAAGACTCCCATGAAACGCTTGAATTGTCTCTCCTTCTTCTTCTTGTGATGTTTCTTTAGGTGAGGCAGAGGTTTTTCACATACATCTTCCTTTTTTTTCTTTTATCCTCCTTATCTCCCTTTTTTCTTCTATTCCTTATCTCTTTCCTCTTATTTTCTCTCACTTTTTCGCTTTTCTTTCTCTACTTCATCTTTTTCTTTTTCACTCAACCTTTCTTCTTCTTTTTTTTCATCTTCTTTCTTCTCTACATCTTTCTCTTTCTCACTCCAACTTTCTTCTTCTTTTCTCTCTATTTTTCTCTCATCCTCTTTCTTTTCTTCTTTTTCTTCTTCACTCAACCTTTCTTCTTTTTTTTCCCTCTACTTTTCTCTCATCTAAAACCTTGGCACTTTCGATGGCAACATCCTTGCATTCCTTACCAGGGTCATCTCTAAAATAACTCCCAAGATTATCCAGCTTCTGGAGTATGTGATCAAGTTGCATCCCTATTCTTCCAAATGCTGCTTGAGTGGTTTTTTGAGTGGAGAGAGATCCTTGCATGAACTGTTGGAGAGTCTCCTCCAGCTTTGTTGTACAGTCGGCTTCTGGTGATCTAGTGAATAGTCCACCAACTTGCCTATATTGGCTCTGATTCATGCTTGAGTGAGGTTTCCACCAGTAGTTGAAATTACCTTGGTAGAATTTCATCCTATTAGATCAGATTATGAGGCCTGTGAAATTTTCTCTAGAGAAAGTTCTCTACATAATTGATCTCCTTTCGGCCTCCTGCAAGTCTCAGATCCTGCACAAAATCCTTGAAAATACTTTTAGTATAAAACAAAAATAAACAGAATAGAAGACAAAATAAAATAAAAATGAAAGAGTGAAAAATAAAAATTAAAGATAAGAAAGATAAAATAAAAAAATAAAAAAAAAAATTAAAAATAGAAAATAAAATAAAAATAAAATAAAAATAAAATAAAGTCAAAGTTAATCAAGAATCACACAAATTGAATAGCTTAAACCATGAGTCCCCGACAACGATGCCAAAAACATGATAGACTATTTCGGCAAATGTACCGAGTCGCACAAATAATATAAAATGGAAAGACCAAGAATCCTATACCAGAGGACTCTCAACGCTAAACAGTCGTGTGATAGAAAGATTAAGTAAGACTTAAATAAAAATAGATCATTGGTTTTGAATGCAAAAACATAAAATTAAATATGAATGCAATTGATCAAATAACAAAGGAGCACAAGATGAACGGATGTTGATTGATACAAGATGGATATGTTGTTGGGGTTAGATTTCACCAAGTTCTCTCTCATGTATATAAGAATTCTTCTTTATGCATTAATGTTAACATCACTACTAAATTACCTAAACTTGATCCCTCGGTAAATAAGTCTGTCCCAAATTACCAGTTCACATAATTCCTAGCATTCCTAGTAATAAGATGTGAAGATCAAGAGATTAAGACGACCAAGACTCATACCCTCATCCCTGAGCAATATTGCTCTTGGGAGTAATTCAACAAGAACCTGAATTGTAAGGAACCTCCATGCACTCATGTTATTAATAAATCATACAAATGAATGAGTTAAACACAACAAGCATTGAAAGAGATGAAATTACTCTAGCAATTAATTAAAAAGCATATGGAATTAAGAATCAATTCAAATACATGATAGTTTACAAGGTTACATCATCCCCCAACAACAAATAGAAATTAGTTTCCCATAGACATGGGAAAACTATATGAACAATGGAAGAGAATGGGACAAAGAAAGCCTAAGAATTGGGAAAAGAGTATATTGTTGCGCTCTTCTCTACCAGAGATACAAAACCTAGAGCCCCAGGGTCCTTTAAATACAGTAAAAAACGAGGAAAAACAGGACCTTGTCCAATAGAGTCGAAACAGAGTAGAAATTGGGCCTGATCCACGAAACCCGATGCTCAAGCGCCCCACTTTAGGCACCCGGGCGGTGAAAAGACCTCATGTAAAGCTTGGGCCTCCAAATAGGGCGCCCAAGCTTCGAGACCCCGTCGCCCAAGCATCTAGAGAGGTCGCCCAAGCGGTGGACGTCAATTTTCCTCGCTCAAGCTTCCATTCAGGGCGCCTGGGCTTCGTGTTGTCCCTCCTTCTGATGCTTTTTCAGGCCTTTTTGAGCTCCATCTTCTTGGCTCTTCATCTCTGCTTCCAGTATTACTTCAATCTCTATCTAAACAAGGGGAATTAGTCATAAAATCATTGAAATCAACCTCAACTCTCTTATTCACACGACTTAATGCAAAAGCATGAGTCCAAGCAACTTTCTAAGTGAAAATGGTACTTTTTGTATTAAAATCACATCACAAATAACGGTGTTTTAAACCATTATCAAAATCACACCTCCCAGCAAGCACTATTTTAATATCATTAGCTTGACCCTGTAAAGCTCAAACACCCATCAGTAAGTGTTGGTATTCTTCTTGCTTGATATTTTTTTCTTTTTCTTCTTTATGCTGAATTTCTTCAGAATTTTGATAAAACCAAGCACCTGTTTCCATGTCTCAATCATAGGAACTTTAATCTCCTATTTCTTGAATATTTCCATGAAGCATTTAAATTATTTTTCCTTCCTATGATACTTCTTTGGATGAGGAAGGGGTTTTTCATATGATTTTTTCGTTTTTCCTCTCATCCTCTTTTTCTTACTTTTCTTCTCCCTCAATTTTCTCTTTTTCTTTTCTCTTACTTTCTTTATTTTCACACACATTCTCTTTTCTTCTTTTCTCTCAACCACTTCTTTTTCTTGCTCTTCATCTTCATCTTTCTCACTCAACCTTTCTGTTTCTTTCTCCTCTATCTTTTCCTCATCTCTCTCTATCTTTTCCTCATCAACAACCTTGTCACTTCCAGTGATAGTAGCTTGACATTCCTCCCTAGGGTTAACTGCAGTATTAACCCTAGAATCTTCCAATTTCTCAATTATACGACCAATTTGCATCTCCATCTTTTTGGATGTTTCGTCAATGCTTTTTTGAGTGGAGATGATATTTTGCATAGATTGTTGAAAGGTGTCCTCAAACTTTGCCATTCAGTGTTGTTGTTGCCATTGTTGTTTTTGTAACTCCTCAAATTGTTCGGCAGCTTGCCCAAATTGGCTTTAATCCATGCTTGAGTGAGGTTCCCACCAGTGGTTAAGATTACCTTGGTAGAATTGAGTGCCCATATAGTTAAATTCTTGTCCATATTGCATCCTTCAAACATTAGGCACAAAGCCCTAGAAAACATTTATTAGAACAAAAAATAAAATAATAAAAAAAAAATCAAGTCAAAGTTAATCAATAATCACACGAAAAGAATAGTTAAAACAAGAGTCCCCAGCAATGGTGCCAAAAACTTGTTAAGACTCCGACAAGTGTATCAAATCATATCAAGTAATATAAACGGTAAGACCGAGTTTCGTTTTCCCTAGAGTCTCATTAGCTAGACTATCATGTGATTTGTTGATTATTTAAGACTTAGGAAATGAAATTTAGGGTTTATAATGCAAGAACGAAAATAAACATGCCTGCAAAGGTTGACTAATTGGCCAAGAAAATACGCAGTTGAATGATATGGATGAATTATGTTGTTGGGGTTTATGACTTATCCTAATCCACTCTCATATATTTACGGATTCTACTCCATTATTAATGTCAATGTCACTTTCTAATTTACCCTAAACTCGATGTCTCGGTAAAGAGAGTCTACTCCTAATTACTAGTTTACAATGTCTTGTCTCTCTAGCAATTGATCATGCATTACATTCGCACAGAACCTTTAAGGCAATTGATCTTCCTATCCCTATGTCTAGGTAATATTGATCTTGAGAGAATTCCCCCATGTCTAGATTTTCCTGTATGTGTCCATAACAATAAAATCAAAGATCATGTTATTGAATGAGTTAAACAAAGCATGCTTAGAGAATAGAGGAAAAAGTCTAATAATTAATAAAGTAAAGCATATAGATTAAGAATTAATTCAATATATGAGGGTTTCAAAGGATTACATCGTTTCCCCAACAACAATGGAGGTTTAGTTCACCACGGACATGGTGAAACTAGATGAAAACAGTAAAAAGAATGAAAAGATAAACCCTAGAATTTGTAGATTAGAGCTTCCGCATCGAAAATCCGCCTCCAAGGGGTGAAGAGTGTGTTTCTGCATCTCCTTCTGCCAAAAGATACCCTCTGTAGGTCGTGCAAATCAATATATAGCTCCTAAAAAACAGAAAAATTGGCCTAGGCCCACGAAAATGGCGCTCAACAGTAGGTGCGACACTTAGAATAACGCTCAACGTTGGCGCCCATGCAAAAAACAGTGAAAAACAGAAAAAAAAATATTGGCGCTCAACACCACCTACGGTACTAAACTGCACTTTTGGTTGACTTTTCAGCATTCTAGTTGACTGGTTGACTTTTCAGCATTCTGGTTGACTTTTCTGCATTCCAACTCCTTGATACTTCAACCCTTCCTTCAAATCATTCAATAACCTACAAAATCAAGGGAATTTAGTGATAAAATCATAAAGCATATCCTCAACTCTCTTATTCACAAAACTAACGCATAATCATGAGTCCAAACAAGTTTCTAAGTCAAAAAGGGTGCATTAAGTACCAAAATTAAGTATAAAAATAATGGTATTTCAACCGTTATCTGATAACGGTTCAAAAACTGTTATTTTTATACTTAAATTTGATACAAAACACACCTTTTATGACTTAGCAACTAGCTTATGAAATCCCTTTTGAAAAATCTTTACCTTGAGTTAAGTTGAGAATTATTGTGTGGTATTGATTAAGGTTCAAGTTCGGGGTTTTTGGGAAAATCGAAAGAAAGATAAGCATTGAGCTAATGTGTTGAGAAAAGCATGAAAAGATAGAAAAGATAGAAAAGATAGAATGAAAAGAAAAGCTCAATGTAAAGAAAAAGGAAAGTTGAGAATGAGTGAGATTGGTAAAAAGAAAGAGTTTGTGCTTGAACTATGAATGCTTGAATGACTCTCTTGTTAGCCCAACCATATTATAAGCCTTGAAAAAGTCCTTGTAATGACATGTGTGTGTGATGATGTTTGATTGTGGTAAATGAAAGGCAATTTTATTTTATGTGACATGTGGATAGTAGAGGGAATGAGTGACCTCTTGAAACACTTGAGTGATTGAGTGTAACACCTTTTCTGGTGAGGAATGATTCCATGAATCTATGATTATATTTGTGCTTGACTAATTCATCATTCATGAGAATAGCATCTGTTGAGTATTGTGTGATTGTGTGAACACCATGATGAGCATTGAAAATCAAGGCATGTGTGCATCTTGACTAAATTCTATTGATGAGCATATTTGAGTGATTACTTGTCTTGAAAGAAACAGTTTTTGAATGTGATTGAACCATTATGATGATTGATGGAAGACTGAGTTGCATTCTATTTGCTTGAGGACAAGCAAAGTTCTAAGTTTGGGGTTGTGATAACGGTTCAAAAACTGTTATTTTTATACTTAAAATTGATACAAAACACACCCTATATGAGTTAGAAATTAGCTTGAAATCATGAATTTTGCTTAAGTTAGAGAATAAGAGAGTCAAAGGTGGTTTTAGTGGTATTATGCTTGGCTTTCCGTGTTTTGGCAGGTTTTAACATGAATTGAATGAAAGAAGCTGAAGTAAGAAGGAGTTGAACTCAAGAAAAGATGGAGAAGTACATAAAGAAAGAAACGCAGCCACCGTTGAGCGCTAGGACAACGTTCAGCGCCAGCTTCGCTGAATGGATCTCTGTCAAACGCTCAAGCGCCAACGCTGAGGGGAGAATTTGAGTATCGTGCCCACCGTTGAGCGTTGGCTTCTTCAGTGAAGTCACTTCCAAAAGCATGGGCGTCAACTCTGAGCGTCCATCTTGAGTGTCGTACCCACCACTCAGCGATGACCCAGCGCTAAGTGCCATTATTTTGGGCTGGACCAGATTCTGCTGATTTTAATGAACTTTAAATAGAATTGCACGACCTAGAGAGTCTATCTTTTGGCAGAAGGAGACGCAGAAACACCCTCTTCACCCCTCAGAGGTAGATTTTGGATGCGGGAGTTCCAATCTATCAAATCTAGGGTTTCTTTTTTCATTAATTTTATCTAGTTTCACAATGTCTATGGTGAATTAAACCTCCATTGTTGTTGGGGAAACGATGTAATCCTTTGAAGCTCTCATATATTGAATTGATGCTTTATTCATATGCTTTATTTCATTAATTATTAGAGTTTTTCCTCTATTCTCTATGCATGCTTTGTTTAAGACATTATTCAATAGCATGATCTTTGATTTTATCTTTATGGACAGATATGGGTAGATCTAGACATGGGGAATTCTCTCAAGTGCAATATTACCTAGACATAGGGATAGGAGGGCTGATTGCCTTTAAGCTTCTGTGCGAATAATGTAATGCATGAACAATTGCTAGGGAGACAAGACATTGTAAACTAGTAATTAGGAGTAGACTCTCTTCACCAAGACATTGGGATTAGGGTAAATTAGAAAGTAGAATTAACATTAATGAAAAAGTAGAATTCGTGAATATATGAGAATGGATTAGGATAAGTCAGAAACCCCAACACAATTCATCCATATCATTCGGTTGCCAATTGATCACCATTTGCATGTGCATGTTTAATTTTTGTTTTAGCATTATAAACCCTAATTTTTGTTATTCAAGTCTTAAATAATCAATAATTCACATGAAAGTCTACGCCTATGAGTCTCTAGCGAAACGATACTTGGTCTTACCACTTATTATTACTTGATACGATTCGGTACACTTGCCAGAGTTTAACACCTAACGAATAGTTCAATTAAACCAGTCCATAAACTCCTTCAATGTCTCCTTCTTGCCTTGCCGTATTTTCACCAGTGCTGGATATGTCATACCTTGGGTTCTGTTGGATGCATACTGTTGACCAAGCAAGTTACATAAAGTTCCAAATCCATCAATAGTATCAAGCTCTAAAGAGTGGAACCAGGCTAGAGCTTCTCCTTTTAGGGATAGAGAAAAAACCTTGCACGAGATTAAGTCATTTGACGCATAAACTACCATTGCATCAATAAAAGATCTAAGATGTTCGTCGAGATCAGTCGACCCATTGTACTTTTCAATAGCGAGGAGCATCCTGTTATTTGGCATTAGTGCTCTCATAAGTGTGACTGTAAACGGGTGAAGCCCTTCCGCAAGATCTTGAAGTACCGCTAGGTCATGTGCCTCTACCCGATCAGGATGGACCACAGGAGTAAGTTGAGCCTCATGCGCCGCCCTTGCAACAACACTATTTGCCTCCTGACCTTTATCTTTTGCCTAAACCGTTTGAGCATTTCCACCCAAAGAGCTTGCATCGACATCACCGACTATTGAATCGACTACTCCCTTTGACCATCGCCTCGCTCCGCCCTTAATGCTGCTATCTCTGCCCTAAATTCCAGCATTTGCCTATGCATTTCCTAAAGCACTCCCAACTGATCAATTTTCTCTGCCATTGTGGTCTCCACTTGGTTTCCTCTATTGTCCTCATCAAATGTTTCGGTTGAAAGGGTCTGAGGTCAGTCGTCCTTCCTTCCTCTACTTTGCTCTATTTGTCAACCTTCGTGTTTCACTCCGATCATCCACCTTTCTTCCTTTCTTTATACTTTGAATGTCTGAACCTCTTCCAGATGTTTGCTACCGAATGGCAAGTGACTTGTAGAAAACACTCTGACGCTCAAGTCAGATATGTTTCTCAATAAGGTCTCAATATGATTATCGAAAAAGTGTCTTTACCTGGAAATTAATCTCGAATTTATAGGCTTCATAACTAGGGATGGCATAAAAACCCGTATTCACGGGTATCCGCGAATAAAATCCGCAACGGGTATTAAGTACCCGCGGGTAAAAGATATATGTAGGTAACGGGTAGCGGGTATTTTAATACCCGCTTATTAATGGGTCGGGTTCGGATATCATACTACCCACACCCGCAGGTACCCGGTATCCGTTTGAAAAAAGTAAAATACAATTTTATCCTTTGCCTCTTAAAAAAGAGGATGTAGTTTGTGTTTCATCAAACCATAAATTTCAATTTTGAAAACATACTAAAACATCCACCAGATATCTGAACCTGCTCTTCTTCTTCAGTAACCATTCATAAGCAGCAGAGTCACATTGTCACGGTGCTGCTGCAAATCCAGATCTTGCGTTGCCGCCGCACGCATAACTGGCGACGCTGCCTAGATGAGGGAAGCAATTTCTTTGCTCTTCCAGACCAAAAGAATGTCGTGAGTGATATTGGGCAATAGGTAGATCTTTCAGCTCCAACAGCAGCAGAGTCGCGATGGCAGAGGCGCGATGGCAGAGGCGCGATGGCAGAGGCACGATGACAGAGGCGCCATGGCGGAGCAGGTGCTGATAGGATGAAGTTGCGGTGTTGATGGAGGCTGCGGCTTGAGCGAAGGCTCGTGATGGCAACGGTCATGGTGGTTGACAGCCCCGTCGACGCGAGATAAGGTTCAGTGAAGGAGATGAAGGTGAGCTTCGTTGTCGAGGGGAGGCTAACGCATCCAGACAGGTGGCGTTCATGGGCAGTGGTGAGCTGAACAAAGGCAATCTCAATGGCTGAGGCAACAGAGAAGAGGGCAGCGAGGCCTGAAAAAAGGCAGCAGGAAAGAATTTGGCTTTTGGCTTCGCACATATGGAGAAGAAAAGAAGAAACCCTAAAAAAAGGGTTTGGGCTTGACCCATTTTAAAAAATTATGAAAGATTTGAATTTTTGGCCCTTTTTATAAAATAATTAATTTAAACACTGATTCTAATTCTGTTTAAGAAAATAATATATATTTTTTAATTTAATTTAATGAGTTTTTAAAAATCATAAAATATTTTTTTTAAAAATTACGGGTTGAAACGGGTATCCAACGGGTATCCGCGGGTTGAAAAAAATCCGCGGATTTTTTTTATGCGGGTATCCAACGAGTAACGGGGCGGGTACGAGTATACTTTTTTATATACGGGTCGGGTTCGGGTATCACACTATCCGACCCGAACCCGACCCATTGTCATCCCTATTCATAACCATCCAACCCATTAATTGTCCATTAATACAGTATATTTTTAGGCTATATAACCAATCAATTACTCATTAATAATGTATATTCGTATTTGATATGGTCATTAAACCTATTAATTAGCCATTAATGTTATCCAGCTTACTTGATTGTGTTATCGCACAATCGATCGGTTGATTGCTTTAATCATAAACATATCCTGTGTCGATCGCTACATAGTATTATTCAAAATTACATAAATGGAAATATCTAAAATAAAATATAAAGTATTGAAATTTATTATTTTATATCAATATAAATATATAATAATAAAAAACTACACATCAAATTTGTCTATAAAGTGATATTTATAAAGCTTCCAAACTTCTAAAGACTGTCCAAATAAACCTGAAGAACATAGAGCAGAGGAGCAAGTAACCCATGCATCCCTATAAAATAAGTGATGAAATAAATTAATCAGGCAATACTTTCATAGCAAATAAAACTAAAGTAAAATGAGTTATCCAAAAGCCAGGAAACCATATTGATGGAATTTGCATCTTCTCAGGTATTAGGTTTCTAAACCATTTATAGTCTGGTTGCTTCGGAATAAGATAGGCTGATTTTTAAGAGATTAGTTTTTAAAGAATTGATTTGGGTTTGGAACCAATAACCCGAAGGTATCAAACATGTTGGAAACTAGATTTGTTACTGAAAAAAAAAAAACCTCTTCTAAGGTCCATTCCGCATCAGGATTCGAAACAATTAATGTCAAAAATGACAGATGGTAGTTCATGATTAAAATCACTAAAATAACATCGGCTCCATTCTATCAAACATCTAAATCAAATTTTACGTCGCCCCCTCTCTAACCAGCGTGCGTGTCTTAAAACTGATTTCTAAAGGTTTTATGATGATGTTCACATCCCGTCAGTCCACTTTAAACTTATTTTAAAAACACATAAAAGAAACAACACTACTAGGACCATTTGGGTGAAATTTTTTTATTGTTGTTTTTCTTTCTCCTTTGCTCGAAAGCTTTTTAGTGATGGAGCTTTATCTGGAACCTTCAACCTATTTTATTTTATATTAACGTTGTGGTAGTTAATTGGACTCAAATTTTTATTTTCTTCGATTATATTTCATAAAGGTCGGTATTTTTTCATTTTCTTTCTCATTTTTAAGGTTTTTTAAAATAGTTAGAGTGAGTGTACATCTTAGTCTTAGATTAATAAGAGTTGTGGTGATGAAAAACTTTATAAAGTTATAACTTTTGCTATAAATATTGGATAAAGACACTAAAAAAAATAAAAGTTATTGAAAATGGGATGAAAAACGCATTAGTCAAATTCTGAAGAGGATTAGGGTTCTGAGATTTTCAAAAAATCGTCGTTTAAATCATTTATTTTTTATTTTTCGTAGTATTTTTCATCAATTTTTACATCTTTTACAGCTTTATTTGAGATACCTATAACAGTTAAAAAAATTGAAACTTTTTGTCAGTGTATCTTATATTATATATTGATTTTTCATGGATTTAATAAAAAAAATATTGTGAAAATTTTTTAAAAACTAATTCACAAATTGATGTCTACTGAACAAGTTGAACAAACCTTAACTAACCTCTGTGTAAAAACAACCGACATTAATTTAACGTACTTGATGTCAAAGTTTCAAAAAGCTTTAAAAGCCTATAATATATTAAAAGATTTTTATTTTCTTATTTTATATTAATATAAATATCTAAAAAAATTAACCATCATTAAGATTTAAAATTACAAGGTACATTCATTCTTAAATGACATTAATGTAAATATTAAAAAAAATACAAAGTATTGAAAGTTCTTATTTTACATCAATGTAAATATAAAAACAATGACCGATGAGAGACACTACGATTCTACGAATAAATTTGAAGAACATAAAACAGAAGACCAAATAACTCATAAATCCCTATAAAATAATAAGTGATGAAATAAATTAAACAATCAATATTTTCATAGCAAATAAAACCAAAGTATAAGTAATCCAAAAGACAGGAACCATATTGATAGAATTTGCATCTTCTCATGTATTAGGTTTCTCAACAATTTTAGCCTGATAGACTTGATTTTGAAGAGATTATTTTTTAAAGAATTGATTTGTGTTTAGAACCAATAGTTGACGGTTCTTATCAGCAATTCCCTTCTCAATCTGGTGCGCCTGCTGTTTTCAACTAGTTGCAATAAGTATTTCAAGTCAGCATCATAAATTACAACTGGGGAGAAAAAAAAATAGTTAAAAACTAACGCATAAACGTTTAAGAATAGAGCAAAAGATTTATCTTCACCTGAGAGGATAAGCTTATCATTAGCTTAAGGAACCATGGCACACAAGTGAGCAATGCATTTTATGTACCATGTTATTTCTCTTTTAAAATAATATATTTGTTTTATTCACGACAAATATGGTTGTGAATTTTAAAAATTCATTATAAACTTTCTAGCATTATAAAATTCTCTCATAACAAAAGGCTATATTTTCTCTTGAATAAAAAGCTAGTCCTAGCATCTTTATAAGCTTCCTCAAGCATGTAAAAAATCCTCCCTTCACTTTTTTCATAAAAACCTTGCACTATATACTTAAAAAATATTGACTAACAACGATTTGGTCCTCACTTACCTTTTTACCTCTTGAACCTTTTTATTACACGAAGGTGATCTAATAGACTCATTGTTGATAATTTGATAAGAATACAGTTTAAAAAGATTTTTCAAATAGTGGTTGATGAATCACAATACATTTTTATAATTTTTGTTGTTAAGTTAAGCTTACTAGATTATGTGTGTTTTGAATTCATGAGTGTTCTAGAGATCATGACAAGATTTTATGCAAGTGCTCCTACTTGACACTCATATAGGTGATTTCATCAAGTGTATATTGCAAATCATACACCACCCGTAATATAAAAATCATTAAAAATTTGTTTAAACTAAAATTCTTACAACATATAGAATTTTAATTACAAAGTATAACCTCTTAATAAAGCAACCTCTAGCACTTTCACAAACACCATAGGAATGGATATAATGGATTAAAAATCAATTTAGTGTTATTAGAACTAACAAGTGGCTTGTTTTTACCCATATGAACCTTATTCATGGGACCTCTAATCACAAAGGTTGGGTTACCATCACTTGTTTATTTGCAAGAGACTTAAGTCTCATTCCCTTCGATGTCTCTAAAATCACATCACATCACTTCCTAGGATTTTTTTTCAGAGGATCTACTAGACTTTGTTCTAACTTCACATAATCAATGGAAATTGTCTCACTCTTTAGTAACTACTTCATTGGATTATGTATTAATCGTATATGTCTATTATTTCCATTGTAGTTCTTGTTTTTATTGTAGATTGGCAATCACAATGTATTGAAACGGAAGGGGTTGGTTTCATTCCTAGAGGAATGTTAGATAAGAAGATTGTCAACCACTCAGCTTCACTACCAGTCATTTCCAGAACAACAAACTCAAATTTCATTATTGATCTTGTAATAATTGTTTTCATAGTTTTTCACCACCAATTGTAAATACATAACCACAGGTGGATTTTTTCTCATATGAATCAAAGATCCAATTAACGTCATTGTACTTCTCTAGTATAGTATCTGTTATATTCAATGGAATAATCACTTGAACCTCTTAAATATCTTATACGTCTTGCAAGTGCATCTCAATATTCCAAATTAGAATATTAAGTGTCTTTTCTCAATCTACCTATAGCATTAGCAATATCAAGTCTAGAAAAAATCATCTTCTATAGAGAAACAGAGACATAACATCTATATACAATCTAAACCAAGTAAAACAAAATGGTATAAGGAAGAAAAACCTAAAACAAGAAAAACCTAAAGGAAGTTCTAACCAAAGTCTAAAAACAGAACGTAAGTAATGAAAAGAATTTTAAAGCAGGGAATCCTAAAGAAATTTATATTAACAGTTGAAACAGAATCTAAAAGAATGAAAACAAACTAAAAGAACTACTAAAGAAGCTGCAACAGAACAAGAAACTAAAAGAAGGAAAAGAAATTAGGAAATAGGAAAAGAAAGAGGAAACCTAAAAGAATTTCTAAAACAGACTTAAAAGTAAAAGAACCTAAACTTAAAACAATTTGAACAAGAAAAAGAATGAACTATAAAGATCTAAGAACTCATAACAAAAAAAACTAGAAAACTAAACTAATTCCTATTTACAAACTAAAACAGATTAGGAAAAGTATTTATAGATTCGAACAACAATAGCAATCTACACTAAGTATTTACAAAAGAAAAACAAACCAAATCTAGCTAAAGGAAGGACAGTTCAGGAGAGAAAAAAAAAATTTACCCCTATTTTACTCAACAACAGATGCTAGCAAAGCTATATTTACATCAAAACAAAAATTTAACCTATACCTTCCCACCCCCACACTTAAGAGGCACATTGTCGTCAATGTGTGAGTGAGTAAGGTTCCTAAACAACACGTATCATACATATTTACATATCAATAGGAAAAAGAGCATCAGAATTATACAAATCAACATTGAAAAAGCTAAAATTGAGCAGAGATATGTACATGACATAATTAAGAAAACTGAACACAATATGTACAAGAACAAAGCTGGAAAAAGAAAACTAAAACTACAAAACTACAAGAAAAATAAAATCTCAAATTGGCCAAAGATCAAAATTAATTTTCTTAATTTTTATGTAGAACAACATATTTTCTATCCTAGTATTTATGATACTACCTATTAATATGCAAGCTACTAATAAAGGTCTATAACCGCAAAAGAAAAGAAAGGACAAGAAAGAGCTTATTGGATTTTCTCCATTGTGCTCAGATCCTCTATGCTGATTTTCCATCAATGCATTGATTTCTTCCTGCTCAACCACTCGTTCCAGCCTCATTAGCTCTCCTTCCAGGACTAGCAACTGATTATGCATGTTCAAGACTCCTTGAGCAACCTTGACACCATCTCTTGCCTCCACCAGGGCTGCCTTTGTTTCTACAGCTTCCTCTTCATTTACTTCTGCAGAACATTCACTAAATTCAAAGTTAAGATTCATAAGTGGATCATCAAACATTGCAGCTTTGTTAACAGTGAACTCAGAATCATTTTCAATAAAGAGCAACGCATCAAAGACTGGACACATAACATTAATACAATCAGCAAGGGTATGAATATATCCAATCTCAAATGCTTCTTTAAGAACCTTAGAGTCATTAACTACTGCAGTGTTATCAACAGGTTCTAAAGGATCTATGCACATGCAATCAAATGAGCTATACTGTAAAGGAAGCTCAGATAAAGCAACTGGAATCTCAAGGTCAGAACACACCTGTGTTAGCTCTTTTAAAATGTCCTTACCAACAATAGCAGAATCAATTGAGTTAATGCATGGCATGTTATCATCAAGACTATGATTAAGCTCAATGCACACGTCATAAACAACATCAGGTATATCAATGTGTTCTACAACAAATATTTCATCAACAATCTCAGAATAACTAGGTATGACGGCCAGACAATTAGGCAAGGGTTTCTCAGATTCAACATGCATAAAATTATCAAAGCTATTCTGCACCTCACCCAAACCATTAGGAAGCTCAAGTTTAGAATTAACCTGTATTGGCTCCTCAAAAATAACCTCACCAGTCTCCACCAAGTCAACAGCAGAATCAGCACCTACTGTGAAGCTATCATCAACTGAAATGATGTCATACTCAATGCATAAGTCTGAAACAACAATAGATTCATCAAGATGCTCAATTTCAAATGCTGAATCAAGAATATGAGAATGTACAGTCATCAAATTATCAGTGTTCAAAACAGGTTCTATGAATTCCATCTTTAGCATATCAAGAGCATCAAAACCAGTTTGACTTTCAGGTAAATTAGTAGGAATGTTAAGTTCAGAGAAAACCTCTACTGGTTGTAACTTAGAACCTATGTTCTCAATAGATTCAATAGCTTCATCATGAAACCCACTCAATTTGGCTATCAAAGTGCTGGCTTCAGAAACTGTCTTATCCATCATGGATCCTCCAGCTGCAGCATCCACATAGAATCTGTCTTGCATGCTCAATCCATCAATGAAGTGCAGGATGAGCAGGTGATCACTAATTTAATGATTAGGACATGAGGTACACAGTTGGTTGAATCTGTCCCAGTAATCCCTCAATGTCTCTCCTTGTAGCTGCATGATGGAACTGATTTCCCTTTGCTTGGAGACAGTTGTTGAGACTCTGAAGAACTTCTCCAGGAAACTCCTCTGCATGTCAGCCCAGGAAGTGTATGGTGCTGAATAGGTCTTGTATTACAACCAATCCTTGGTTGCATCTTGAAGGGAGAAAGGGAATGCCTTCCACTTGACCCAATCTTCAGGGACTTCTGATGGTTTAAACATGAGGCAGAACACTTGAAACTCCTTCAGGTGCCTGTAAGGATCTTCTCCAGCCAATCCATAGTACTTAGGCAACCTTTTTATAAGCTTGTACAACTAGTCATGTGAATTTGCCATCTCTGGTCTGGTACAGAACCTATCTAAACCTGGAATTCACTTTGAGCCAAGGTTATACCAAGAAACAATAATAGCATGGAGAGCTACCACTATTTACAGATTCTAATGTTTCCAGAAACTGAAGCTTGAGACACAAAAACTAAACACGCAGAATATCAAAAACAGAAAAAGATAAAGCTAACAAGATCCTAATATACAAAAATGCAAAAGGAAGAAACAGATCCTAAACTAAAAAGAAGAAAATATGCACATGAAACAGAAATAGAATCAAGAAAACAAACCTAAACAAGACTAACCTAACACTCTAAGACTTAACTCACCGAGTCCCTGGCAACGGTGCCATTTGTTGAAAGGCTTTTTGGTCGCACAAAAAGTCAACAAACCCTAGTCCCCACTAATGTAGTATAGGGCAACCAGGGGATCAATCCGTGGACTCAACTAATTAAGATTAAAGTGTATGGTTAAGGTCTTGTATTTATTTAGGTTTAAACCCTTAAATCGTCCCTATTTTTTGGGCGTTTTCCTAATTTCATCCCTTTCTTATTAAAATTTTCAATTGAATCCTTATATGTGTTAATTTCAATCAATTTAACCCTTTCTGTTAAATTTTCTTAACGCCGTGAAACTTTGCTGAATCAAAAGGTTGATGTGTAATTTGTTTAAAACGTGGCATCAGAAAGTTGAATACGTGGTCTCTCAAAAAATGACAGCTCCCTCTTCTTTCCCTCTTCTTTTCCCTTTTCCTTTGCAAGTATTTTTCTTTTCTTTCAGTGTGTCTTAATTTGGAAAAACTGAAAAAGTTTGAAGCTTTTGAGTTGTGTTTTACATGATTTTTTGTGATGGGTTTGGTTTGGTGGATTTGAATGAAGAAATTTCATGCACTGCATTTGTTACATTGAAAAAAATAAAGTCAACTTGGTCATGTGCAGACACAAGTTTCAAACTTTTCCGATAGAACAATGGTGGTGGGTCAAGCAGCAAGAAGGGTTTTCCAGATTATGTTCTACTTGTATTTTTTCTTGGTTAACCCTCATTGGACTAACCCTTTATTCAATCCTCGTTGGACTCCTTTACCTGGTGGCTGGGATTGAAATCCCTAAATCCCTGTCACTGTTTCTGAACATAAGAGCCATTGAAGAACCCTAAATCCCTCATCTTCTACAACTCCACACATGCACAGGGAAATTCCAATAGAACATAACAAAGAACTCTCAACATCGAGAGTATGAAGAAAACTGGAAATTAGGGGAAGGCTTGGCAAGACTGAGAAGGAAGGAGGTGAGGAGCAGCAGCCCTTGAATTGCAATAGCCCGTTTCGGGTTTGCGATGGTGGTGACTCCAGATTGCGCGGCGACGCAGTTGGCGGAAATTGCGGCGGTTTCCGATCTGGGTATTGGGAGGTGGTAGAATCACGTTTTTAGAGAGGAAGAATACGGAGGGAGATCATGTCGTCGTCGGCAAAACTTCCTGTGGTGACCAGCGTCGCTAGCGACGGCCTGACCGGTCGAGGAGCATGCGGCGACGGGAGGAGCTGTTGGCAATGGTGGTTCACGCGAGGAAGACGAAGAGTGGAGATCTCAGATTTCAGAATCTATTTTAAATTTTAATTTTTCTCAAATGACACGTTTTCATTGCCACATTTCAACGTTACCAAGGCCACGTTTAAATACATTAACACGTAATCCACTGTGCTGGTCAAATATTTGACGCTGTTAACTTTATTTAACGGAAAGGGTCAATTTCATTCAAATTGGCTCTTATGAGGACCAAATTGGGAGTTTTAATAAAAGAGGGATGAAATTGGGAAAGCGTCCCAAAAATAGGGACGATTTAAGGGTTTAAACCATTTATTTACTAACTATTTATTTAATAACTACTAACAGGTGGGGATATTTAAAAAAAATATGAAAACAATGAAATTAAAAAGGAAAAGAAAACTAAACTATAATCTGTTTAAAAGAAAAGAAGGAAATTGAATTGAAATGAAATGAAAGAAAAGAGAACTCTAAGCTACCTATGACAGAAACAGCAACAGGTGGGGAAATTGCTTCTGCTGACCACAATGAGCCCAATTGCTAAGGCCCAATCTGTAACAAAGAAAAACAATTCAAAATTAAAGAAAGAAAAGCAAAAAAAAAATAAAAGAAAAGAATTTTTATAAAAAGATTTTCTAAAAAAAAATATAAATTTTCTAATTATTTACAAATGTACTAAAAATACATTAAAAATCTATTTTTAACTACAATTTTATAAAACTACAATTTTAAACAAAAATCCTAAAACTAACCTAAATCTAAACAATTAAAAACTAAAGAACCCTAAGAAAAGCTTTTTAACAAAGAAAAATATGTAAAAATAGAGAGTTATCACTCTAAAAGCATGAATGATTTTGCCCAAATTTTCTGTAATTAAACTATTTGCCTGCAGGTTTCATATGATCAAGGCCATCTTTTGTTATCCCTTATTCTTTTGGCCTTCAAAATATTTTTGCCCACTGAAAAGAGAACAATTTGTTCTAACCTTTGAACCTTGAGCCTGACATGTTCTGAAAAACCTTTTTGAAAAATTTTACCTTGAGTTAAAGTGAGAACATTTGATGAGGTACTGACAAAGGTTCAAGTTTGGGGTTACCAGGAGACAAACCACATCTCAAGGCAATGAGCAATCAAAAGAGAAAGAAGTGAAAAGCAGAAAAAGGCAAAAGAAAAGAAAAATGTGAGAAAAGAAAAATTCAAAGAAGAAAAAGAAAGAGCTCACTACAAGGGAAGGCTGGGAAAAAGATAAGAGAGTTATTCTTGAAAGAAGAATTCACAAATGTCTCTCTTGACTCAAGGAACTTTGCTGACCAGAAAAACCAAATTCCTTCTTAGCCTAACCAAGTTACAAGCCAAGAAAAGTCCTTGTGATGACAACCTGTTTGTGAGTATGTTTGATTGTGGTTAAATGAAAGGCAAAATTAATTTGTGTGACATTGTAACAACAGAGAGAAACTCCACACCATACACCTGTGAGTTGAGTGAGACACTTTTGAATGCTTGAGTGATATATTTTTGAGTGCTTGAGTGACACACTTTCCCTGGTGAGGAATAGTTCTCTGAATTTCTGATTGCATCTCTGCTTGGTTGATTGATCATTCTTAAGGATAATACCTGTTACATGCATGGAAAAATTTGCACATCTTGACTGAGATCTTATGCTAAACTTGATAAAAGTGAATTCTTGTGTTGAAAAAGCTTTGAAAAAAGGTTGAGTCATTGTAGTGATTGTTCTAAAAAGCTGGGTATAGTTTGTTTGCTTGAGGATAAGCAAAGTTCTAAGTTCCGGGCTGTGATAACGAATTAAAATACCGTTATTTTCTATGTGATTTTGATACTAAAAGCACCCTTTTTGACTTAGAAACTTGCTTGAACTCATATATTTTCAGCCAATTGTGTGAATAAGAGAGTTGAGGTTGATTTTAACTGTTTTATAACAAATTCCCCTTGTTTTAACAGATTGAAGCAATATTGGAAAAAGAAGTGAAAAGCCATGAAGATGGAGCTCAAAAGGGGTCAAAAAAGCATCAAGAAGGGAGAAAACCCGAAGCCCAAGCGACCAGAATGCGAAAACAGTGAGCTGAAGATCATCGCTGGTCGCTCGGGCGATGGACGCTTGTAGCCCAGGCGAGGAAAACTGGCGCCCAAGCGCCACATGAGCCTTGATTCACGCTTGGGCGAGTTCCCTACGACGCTTGAGAGTGAATTCACGTGGATCGGGCCCTGTTTCTATTCTAATTTGATTCTTTTGGATCGGGCCGCACTTTGGGATGCGTTTGGCACGATTTGAAGGACCCTGGGGCTCTAGGTTTTGCATCCCTGATAAAAGCAAGCATAGCAATACATTCTTAGCCTACTCTTGATCTTCCAATCTCCTTCTTTTCTTCCATTGTTCATAGGTTCCCCATGTCTATGGGGAACTAATTGTTATTTGTTGTTGGGGAATGATGTAACCTTGTGAACTCTCATGTATTTGATTGTCTTCTTAATTCCATATGCTATATTTCATTATTTGTTAGAGTAACTCATCTGCTTTATTCTTGCTTATACAATAGCATTATCTGTGAGTTCCATGAGTGTCGGGAGATTCCTTACAATTCAGGTCCTTGTTGAATTACTCCTAAGGGTTATATTGCTCAGGGATGAGGGTATGAATCTTAGTCGTCTTAACCTCTTGATCTTCATATATTTTTACTGGGAATGCTAGGGATTGCATGAACTGGTAATTAGGGACAGGCTTATTGACCGAGGGATCGGGTTTAAGTGTTTTCGTGAGGGACATTAGCATTAATGAATAAAGAGGAATTCTTATATACATGAGAGGGAACTTGGTGAAATCTAAAGCCATCATGAAGATTTAGTGAAGTTAGAATAATTTTGGGCCTTGTATTTTGGGTCAAGTAGTCTAGATTTTATTTGGGCTTTGTATTATGGGTCAAGTAGTATAGATTTTATTTGGGCTTTGTATTATGGGCCTAGTAGTATATGATTTCAATTGGGCCTCGTATTTTGGGCCAAGTAGAATAGGATTTTGACCAAACAAGTCAACAAAGGGTCAAGGCCCAAAGTTGACTATGCTTGGATGTCCAAAATGGGTGTTTTGACCAAGGGGTCAACATTTTGGCTAAGCTTGGAGGACAAGGGAGCAAGATTTCGTCCTAGAGATGTGGAGGCTTCCCATTGGAGAGATTTCCTCCTAGTTAGTTGCCATGGGTCACTCTAGGAATGGAGAGTTTTTCCATCGGTAGTGGCCACATGTCACTCTCTCATTTGAGAGGATTTTTGCCACTTGTCTCTCTCTTATTGGAGAGGATTTCTCCTTGCTCTCCAAGACAACCAAGGTGGCTCTTTTAGATTAAAGTTTCAGCCCTTTTTGAGACACCGTAGCCTATAAATAGAGGTGTTCTCCATCATGTAATCACCTTTGATTTAGAGTAAAGTTATGTTGTCATTTTTGTGCCATACTACTCTTTTAAGGTCACCCTAGGCTAGAGCAACCCAAGTGGCCTCGTCTAGCCACCTTCCTCCAAGAGTTGGCCCAACCTCTCTTAGAGAACCACCAAACACACCTTTCATCACCATACAACTCATCAAAACCATGAGCTATCAACACCTTTCACCACCACCAAATTCCGTAATCTTCATCCATTATCTTATGGCTTGATTTGCTTCTAGATTTGGCTTGTCCTACCTAGAGCTTTTGCCATAACTTATACTACATAAGCCCCCCAAGCCCCGAGCGTTAACATAAGCGAAGGGGTTTAAGTACCAGTAAGGAAACCGCAGATGACTAGTTGGTGTTGGACGCGCTCAATCATGAGGGTTGTAATTAAAGAGTCGTGACTTCTTGGCCTTATGATGAGATTTACACGAAGGGTTAAGATTGATCCGTTTGTCACTCAATGTTGGATTTGAAGGGTTAAGATTGATCCGTCTGTCTATTGGCACTAAACCCATTGACCTTGATGTTGTAAATAACAAACCGAAGAGGAAGTCTGCCCAAGAAAAAACTCCCTCACTTCCAAAGAGGAGAAAGGTGAACACTCCCCTCCTGTCTGGTCCATTGGACCCCAGCGTTCACGTCGTTGAGCGTCTACAGTTCAACCTTAATGCTGAAGAAAAGAAACCATTCAAAGGGATGACTCCTAGTGAGTCTTTAAACATGGCCTACGAGCTCATTGCTCGGGCCAGTTCAACCTTAATTACACCAATAGGTTTATTTCTGCTTGAATGTTTATGTGTTTAGATTATAATCGCGCAACGCAAAGTTTTCCCCGATCACCAAAATTCGATTACTTTTACCCGAGAGTTAGTTACCTCCCACTTGATTTTTTGAAGTCATTTTTCTGATTTCATCCGTTCAGGAATCTGATTCGTGACTTCCTAGGATTCTTCGAAATCAGAACACTAACATCCTGAGGTTCTTCGAAGTCAATTTTATGACTTTATTCCTTCCACCCGATCAGGAGTAAATTTCCTGACATCCTGAGATTCTTCGAAGTCAATTTTATGACTTCGTTCCTTCAACCCGATCATGAGTCAATTTGCTGGCATCCTGAGATTCTTCGCAGTCAATTTTCTGACTTCCTTCTTCTCCCTTCATACCACCCAATCAAAAGTCAATTTCCTGATATCCTGAGATTCTTCGAAGTCAATTTTCTGACTTCATTCCTTCCACTCGATCAGGAGTCAATTTCCTAACATCCTGAGATTCTTCGAAGTTAATTTTCTAACTTCGTTCCTTCCACCCGATTAGAAGTCAATTTCCTGACATCCTGAGATTCTTCGAAGTCAATTTTCTAATTTCCTTCTTCTCCCTTCATACCACCCGATCAGGAGTCAATTACCTGACATCCTGAGATTCTTCGAAGTCAAATTGCACAAAAATGTAAGATAACATTGTTAACGGTTGAAAAATAGTTATTTTCATATGTCAATTTAGACCAAATTACTCCCTTTACTGCTTAGAATGAGCTTAGAATCAAGCAAAACTCAATAAATGAGTCTGTAGAGAGTCAAAAGCTATTTTTAGCGATATTATGCTTGTTTTGCATTTTTTGTAGCATTTTTTTAGAAAGTGAAGAATGGAGATGAAGATGAAGGTCTTAGACTCAAGAAAAGGGAAGAAAAATGAAGAAATGAAGAGTCGACGCACCGCCCAGCGACAAATTACACTGCTGGGCGGTCCATTGCGAGGAGTTGGCACCAGGCGTGGACGCTGGGCGGATTTGCGACTAGAGGCAAACCGTCGGGCGGTAGACCCCTGCCGTTGGGTGGTAGCGCGACTTGAGGGAAACCACCGGGCAGAACAAGTGTGACGTCGGGCGGTTGTCTGCTGGGCTTGGGCCTGTTTTCTGTGACGCTCCTCAGCTTTGAATAGCCCTGTTGCGATTTCAATCTCATTCTTTTGACAGAAGGGGACGGCCAAACCTAATTTCACTCTCTGGAGAGGATCTCTTGGATGCTTAGGCTTCATTTCTTCTAATCTAGGGTTTGCTTTTTCATTCTTCATCCATTTGTCATCTACATTCACCATGACTATGGTGAACTAAACCCTATTGTTGTTGGGGGAAACAATGTAATCTTTTGATACTCTCTTTTATTGAAACTCTTGATTAATTTATATGATTTTCATATGCGTTGATTATTAATTGTTGGGTTCTCATCTGTGCTTAATGCTTTTATCGTTTAACTCATTCGATAACTGTTGTTTGTCTTTACTGATACGGGCATGTACATGATGAAGGTTGAAAAACAGTGATTTTCATATGTCTATTGGGACAAAATTACACCCTTTACTACTCGGAATGAGCTTAGAATCAAGAAAAACTCAATAAATGAGTCTGGAGAGAGTCAAAAGTTGTTTTTAGCGGTTTTATCCTTATTTTGCATTGTTTTGTAGCTAATTTGAGAAAAGTAAGAATCAAGTTGAAGATACAGGTAGTTGACTCAAGAAAAGAGCAGAAAAATGAAGTTTAAAGAGTCGATGCACCGCCCAGCGGCACACTTAAACCGCTTGGTGGTCCAGGACGAGGAGTAGACATGGAAATTGTCACTGAGGGAAACCGTCGGGCGCCAGCGATTGCCGCCGGGCGGTGACGGCAGGTTATGGGAAACCCCCGGGTAGCACACTTAAACCGCCGGGCGGTTTAAGTGTGCTGCTCGGCGGTGACACGCTGGACTTGGGCCTGTTTTCGACACGCTCCTCACCTATAAATACCCCTATTACGAATTCAGAGTCATTCTTTTGACAGGGGAGAACGGCCAGACCTAATTTCGCTCTCTAGAGAGGATCTCTTGGATGCTCAGGCTCCTTTTCAGCTTTTCTAGGGTTTGCTCTTCCATTCTTCTTCCATTTTTCATCTAGTTTCACCATGTCTATGGTGAACTAAACCCTTTTGTTGTTGGGGAATTCAATGTAATCTTTTGATACTCTCTCTTATTGAAACTATTGATTATTTATATGGTCTCCATATATTTTGATTGATTATTGTTGGGTTATCATCTGTGCTTAAGGCTTTTATCGTTTAACTCATTCGGTATATTTTTGTTTGTCGTTATTGACATGGGGACGTGCGGTAATGACATGAATTGGTGAGTAATCTCTTGATTTTGCAATACCACCTAGGGATAGGGGTAGGACGATCAATTACACTAACTTCTGTTTATAATGCGGTATTAATTACTAGGGGAGGTTAGGGATAGCAAGCCAGTAGTTAATATTAGGTCTTTTTCACCGAGGGATCGGGTTTAGGGGAGGCTAAGAAAGTCGCATAACAATTGAATCAATCTAATAATCAAGGGTAGTATGTAAGAGAGAGTGGAATAGATGAAATTGTTAGTACCCAACAACATCCATTCATCCATTGTTTTCACTTGTCAATTGAATCAATCTTTATTTTGCATGTTAATATATTTTGTCTCAAAACCAATTTATTAATTTTTATTTTTCAAGTCTTATTATTTTAATTCACGCGAACGAGGAAGCCATACGAGTCTCTTGGGAAAAACGATACTTAGTCTTACCATTTATATTACTTGTACGATTTGGTACACTTGCCAATTTGTCAACAGTACAGTACTGTCATGAACTGGTGAATAATTCCTTGATTAAGCAATACCACCTAAGGATAAGGGTAGGACGATCAATTGTTTTTCACTTCTGTTCTATAATGCATTATTAATTGCTAGGGGAGGCTAGGGATAGCAAGCCAGTAATTAGTAATAGGCTCTTTTCACCGAGGGATCGGGTTAAGGGTAGGCCAAGAAAGTTTCATAACAATTAGTTAATCAAGCAAATAAATCAGGAGGAGTAAATAAGAGAGAGCGGATAAGATGAAATTGTAAACCCCCAACAACTCCATTCATCCATCGTTTTCTTCTCGTCAATTAAATCAATCTCTTTTGCGTGTTTATATTTTGTTCTCATATCCAATTAATTAATTTTTATTTTTAAGTCTTACGATCTTAATTCACACGAACGATAAGGCCTTTCGAGTCTCTTGGGAAACGATACTTGGACTTACCATTTTATTATTACTTGAATGATTTGGTACGCTTGCCAATCCGTTAACAAACATCTTGATCTTATTAATGAGTAAAATAGGATTACAAGAACAGTCAACTAAAATAAAATTTTAAATGTGTTGCATTCCAAGTATTTGGTATAACTTCATCAGTCAAGTGCTCCAACCGGTAGGCGTCGTTGCTCAAATCTTCTCGTACTCTAAATGGGCCTTCCCAATTTGCTGCCAACTTCCCCTCCGATGCCTTCTTCTGAGCGTCAGCCTTCTTGCGCCACACCAAATCTCCCTCAATAAATTGCCTAGGTCGTACCTTTGTATTATATCTTCTCGCCACTAGTCTTTTTTGAGCTTTATTTCTCACTGCAACTACATTCCTCCGCTCTTCCAATTCATCTAGATTACTCTGAAGTTGTTATGCGTTCAAGTCCATGTCGCTCAACTGTCTTCTGACGGTCGGTTCTCCTATCTCAACCGGTAACATTGCATTTGTTCCATACGTCAAGTTGAAAGGCGATTCTCTAGTCGAACCGTGCGGGGAGCAACGGTACCCCCATAACACTTGGTCGATCTCATCTACCCATCCTCCTTTTGCTTCTCCCAACCGTTTCTTTAACTCTTGAACGATGATCTTGTTAGCAGCCTCTGCCTGCCCGTTCGTCTGAGGATGTTCAACCGAGCTCGTTACACTGATGATTCCCAATTCTTTGTAGAAGGCTAGCAATTTCTTGTCAATAAATTGTCAACCATTATCTGTCACGATGGTCTTGGGTAGACCGAATCTGCACACCAACCTCCATACAAAACTTTTTACTTGACTGGTGATAACGGTTGATTTAACGTGTTTGTGTGTGTATATTTTGAGAACAAATCAAATCCTTCATAGCTTTCACCTTGTTTTATCCTCACGTTTAGTGTGTTTTATAGTTTTCTTGTGTTTTATTTAGCATATGTTTGTTTTTACCTCTAATCTCTATGTTTGAGTGTGTGAAATAAATGAATAGGAAGTCATTCTAGTGGAGGAAAACAAGCAAAAACTCAAGGGA
>NC_028359.1:16699310-16707297 GCF_000741045.1 Vigna radiata var. radiata | reverse complement strand
AATTGAGATGTTTGTGAATGCATGAGAATGAAATGGTTGAATTCTAGTCTTGACAAATTGTAAATACACTATGTTAAATTCCTTGCACACCAACTGTTTGATAAAATACCAAAAAGAGTTTCTTGTGTTGTTTTTGTGCACTTTGATGTCTAATTGAGTTATAAAAGGAAGAATTGTCATGTGTTGCACAAGTCCCTTGGGAGAGAACGATATTTATCACTTGCTACGCTGCGACCGGTGCACTTGCCGTTGGTTTTGCAGCCAACAAGTTTTTGGCGCCGTTGCTGGGGACTTGTGTTCAAACACAAGGCAATTTGGGCATTTATGGCTCTTTTAGACTTTGTTGCTTGTTGTTTCTTTGAATGTGGTTTTGTCTGCAATTGGCTTTAATGTTTAAGACTTTCCATTGATTTAGTTTATACGTAATGCCTGTCTCGGGGTACGCCTTAGAGCTTGATGCAATTATTGAAATGCTTAGGGATAAGGTTTCAGTATCGGAACTAACTAAATCAAACCAGATGTGCAAATCACCAGAGATGGGGTTGTGTGTTTGGATTCATTGTTTTGGAAATTAAGGCAAGTTTTGATGGACTTATTATGCCAAGGGATTGGGTGAGGGTTTGTCATACTTAGGTAGGCACAACAAGAGGGATCTGAGTGTTCTAACTTTAGAAAACAAGGAAAGTGGAATTATTTGCCAATTGTATGTCTGTTTTGTTTGTGTTTCTTTTATGCAGTTTGCCTTTAGATGTTTATACTTTCCACTGGTTTGGTTTGTGCTTAAAGCTTGTTTCGGGGTACGCCTTAGAGCATGATCTAGTTGTTGGGATGCCCAGGGATGGGGTTTCAGCAGCCGAACTAGCTAAATCAACCCAGTAGTCACCCGAGTGACAGACGACGTGATTGTGTATTTGGACCCCATTGTTCTGGTTCTTAATGCAACTTTTGATGCATGCTTATGCCAAGGGATTGGGTGAGGTGTGTCAAGCTTAGATAGGTGCAAGAAGAGGGATCTGAGTGTTTTTACATTAGAGAAGAGGGAAAGTAGTATTCATCACCCTAGGAGAGTACTTAGTGATATTGCAACAAGAGGGATCTGAGTGAGGTTATTTAGGAAATCCATTTCAATCATTCTGCATATTAGAATTGTTGTTTGGTTGGTGTGCTCATGTTATGAAATTTTTGTTTCTTCTTTTCCTTCTTTCTTTGTTTGTGTTTTTCATTTTTCTATTTCACTTCTTTGTATGTTACTTTTGTTTTTATCTTTATGTCTTTCAATTTTCAATTCTTCAAAACGTGGATCTATTAGAATTGGACTAACGTGTTTGTTTGAGTTTCTTGGTGTTCTTGCAAGCATAAGGTATGAACGTTGATGAAGAAGAATACACAAGGAGCTGAGGAATTTGAGAAGCAAGTTGGTCCGCCAAAAAAGAGTTTGCTTTTTCTTTCCCTGACTATTTTCTTTTCCTGTTGTTGATAATAAGTGTGACTTGGCTAGTTTAACAAATATGATGCATTGGTTATGTGACTTTGATTGAGTTTTGCATGAATTTGAGGAGAACCATTTGTGTTTGCTCATAAATTGGTTTTGGAATACCTTGGGAATGTGTCGTGATTTTGTGAAAACTTATGCTTGCGGTTGTTTCTCATGTGAGTATATTGAGAATGTTGTTATTGTTTTTACTGTGGTTAATGATTGTGGCATGATCTATGACAACCATTGGAAACCAAAGAACTTAATCGGGTGAGATTTTGTGCCTCAGAGTTTTTATCTATGAGTGCTACATCTTTTGGTTACAATTAACTTTGCTTGAGTTTCATTGCTAGTTATTATTCATTTGCATGCTTACATTGAAACAAGGCCCTCTTTCTTTCCCTCTTTGCATCATATACCCAGATTAGCCAATTGTGTTTCAAAGATTAGAACCCTTGTGCAAACTTTTCAGCATTTAAAGAAACTTACCTTCACTTTTGAAACCTTAAGCCTTGTTGAATATGATTGACAATCTCACCTTGATGGGAGAGTAAGGTTTCCATGGTCNNTNGTATGATTCAAGTGTGGGGGAAGTTATTATTAAAAAGGGAGCATGAGTAACAATGGTGAATTGGTGTTGGTTGATGTGATGCATTCTTGTATATATGTCATTTATAAAAGAAAAAGAAAGAGAAAATAGAAAAAGAAAAAGAAAAAGAAAATATATGAATAAGGTGACTACAAGTGGGTGTTTGGTTGTTCTAGTTTTCTGACAAAAGAGAGTATAATGATAAAACTGTAAAAATGATGTGATTGCTCTCTTTGCTCCTTCACATTACCTTGATACACCAATTTCCTTCTTTGCCTTGTCAGACCATCAAATAAAGCCCTTGTTGTGTTTGTATGCTTTGATAATTCTTGGCTCTTGAAATGAAAAGCAAAGTCAAATTTTGTGCTGTTAGAGGTAGATGAGAGAATGACACACCCTTATACACTAGTGTGCTTGAGTGAAAACACTTTTTCTAGTGAGGATTGGTTCCTTTGGTTGATCAATGAAAACATCTTTGCCATCATTATTAATCTCTCATAAAGCATGTATATTCATTCTTGTAATATTTGCATTGTGAGCACCATAGCTAAGGATTTACAACGTTACACATATTCTCTTTGGATTGGTATTGAAAGAAGAGCATTAATGAATGTTATCTAATTTGATTGTGTGAACTTGCTTCCTAGTTATTTGACTTTTGTTGAGTAGATGTTTTTCTTAGCCAAGTTACCTCTTGCTTGACGACAAGCAAGGTTTTAAGTGTGGGGGAGTGATAACGGTTGATTTAACGTGTTTGTGTGTGTATATTTTGAGAACAAATCAACTCCTTCATAGCTTTTACCTTGTTTTATCCTCACGTTTAGTGTGTTTTATAGTTTTCTTGTGTTTTATTTAGTATTTGTTTGTTTTTACCTCTAATCTCTATGTTTGAGTGTGTGAAATAAATGAATAGGAAGTCATTCTAGTGGAGGAAAACAAGCAAAAACTCAAGGGAACATGTTTTGGGACAATAAAAGATCAATTTGAAGCAAATACCCATGTTGGACGCCTTTGGATTCACACAAGAGCCTCAATTTTAGAATGTTGTCAAAACCGCCCGAGTTGGGCGCCAGAATTCCAAGCTGGGCGCCAGAGTTGCAGAGAGATTTCAGGCTGGGCGCCAGAGAATGGGGCTAGGCGCCAGAGAATGGGGCTAGGCGCCAGAGAATGGGGCTAGGCGCCAGAAAGTGGCGCTCAGCGTGAAATGCTGATTGAAAACAGTGAGTTTTCACGCCCAGCTCCATGTTGGTGACGCCCAACGTGAAATACTCCTGGAAACAGTGAAATCTGGCTCCCAACGTGATATGGTTGGCGCTCAATGCCAGTTTTCCTGGTGAACTTCTTGTGGACTTCTTCTTTGTGGTTCTCCCTTGGTTCTCCACTCTTTATAACTTGAATGTCTTTCCAAAGTACTCAAAGTTCCTACAAAATTTGAGGAAATAAGAGATAAAAACTAATGTGTGTAACCTAAGCTAAGTTTATTCACAAAGTTAGATTAAAAACAGGATCAAGCGTGTTTCAAGCTTCAGGAGTGTTGATTTGGCAAGAAAATTGCACCATAGATAATGGTAAAAATTACCGTTATCAAGTGGCCGAGATCCTTGCTAATGGTTCGACTTCCACCCACTTGGTAAAATAGTCACTACTACCAAGAGAAATTTTTTTTGTGCCCTTCCGATCAGGAACGGTCCCACTATATCCATACCCCATTGGGCGATCGACCAAGGAGCTATAATGTTATGTAACTCTGTTGCAGGAGTATGAAAAACAATCCCATGCTTTTGACAAGCCAAACAATTTTGTACAAAATTCATACAATCCTTCTCCGGTGTGGGCCAGAAAAATTATGCTCTGAAAACCCGAGCTTTCAGTGCTCGGCCTCCTGTATGTCTCCCACAAATTCCATGATGCAATTCCCGAACGACATAGTTCGCCTCTTCTACCGATAAGCATTTCATAATAGGCGTGACATACCCCCTTCGATACAGGTCTTCCCCGATCATGCAATATCTAGATATCTTCTTTGCCTCATCAGCCCTGAGATTCTTCCCTTCATCCTGATCTTTGATCAGCCGAATGATCTCGTTCCTCCAACACTCTTGACCATTGACAGTGAAAATGCCAAAGCATTCGATTGTTGGTTTTTGAAGAACCTGTCTAATAACAGAATTCATGTGACCCTTTTCTTTCCTGCTAACCAACTTAGATAATATATCAGCTCGGGTGTTTTCTCCGCGTGAAACATGCTTTATGTTGATCGTCTTAAAACGTCCTTCTAATTGTTTTGCCCTGTGAAAATACTACAACAACTGGTCATCCTTAACCTGAAAACTACCGTTCATATGCCCTTCAACCACCTGAGAATCCGTCTGACATTCCAAACATTCCGCCCCCATGTCCCCTGCTAACTCCATTCCAACAATCAGTGCTTCGTATTCGGCTTGGTTGTTACTGATTTTAAACTTAAAAAAAATGATAGATTGTTCTACAATTAATCCGTCCGACCCTTCTAATATTATTCCCACTCCTCCTCCATTTTTACAGGCTGACACATCCACGTATAATTTCCATAAGATTTCCCCTCTTTCTTCCACTGGTAATTCTACTGCAAAATTCGTCAAGTGTTGGCCTTTGACCGATCCTCTTAGCTCATAATGCAACTCGAATTCTGAAAATTCCACCGATCATCCTATCATTCTTCCCACCAGGTCAGATTTTCGCAAAATCTTTGCGATTGGATAATCAGTTCGCACTATCACTTGGTGTCCTTGAAAATATGGCCTAAGTCGCCGAGCGGCATATAACAAAGACAAAGCTACCTTCTCCAACCGCTGATATCGAACCTCTGCCTCCTTCAAGCTTCGACTAACATAATAGATCAACTTGAATTGAGTCTTCTCCTGGATTAGTGTTGCGCTTATTGCCTCCTCCGTAACGGCCAAGAAAATTTGCAACTCGTGCCCAGGGTCCGGTCGGCCCATAACGGGTGGTTCGGTCAAGATTCCCTTAACCTCCCCGAACGCTTTTTCACATTCTTCGCTCCATCCTCCTTGTGAACTTTCTCGCATAACCTTCAAGATGGGCTTGATCCTTTCCGCCAACTTGGGTATAAACCTAGACAGAGACGTCAAGCGCCCGACCAGTCTTTGTACTTCTTTCAAATTATTAGGGCTACGCATTTCTAGAATGGCCTTACATTTGTCGGGATTAGCTTCTATTCCCCTAGCAGTTAACATGAACCCCAAAAATCTACCTGCATTTACCCCGAACGTGCATTTAGCTGGGTTCAATCCATTCCATACTTCTTAACCTGTCCAAACACCTCCTCTAAATCTCTTATGTGGTCCTCTACTGATCGGCTACGTACAACCATGTCATCTACGTACACCTTCATGCACCTTCCAATCTGATTGTGGAATGCTTTGCCCATGAGCCATTGGTAAGTTGCTCCAGCATTCTTCAACCCGAACGGCATGACTGTGTAACAATACGTTGATCGTTTGGTGATGAAAGCAGTCTTCTCACTATCTGGTTGGTACATAGGAATCTGATTATACCCTGAGTAAGCGTCCAAAAAGCTAAGAACATTGTACCCCGAAACTCCATCCACCAACCCATCAATACTAGGAAGAGGGTACGTATCTTTGGGACATGCTTTGTTTAGATTGGTAAAATTCGTACACATTCTCCACTTGCCGTTAGACTTTTTCACCATAACTACATTAGCTAACCAAGTCGTGTACTTCACTTCTTTTATGAACCCTGCTTCAAGTAGCTTTCGTACCTCCTCATCCACCGCCTGTCTCTTCTCCAACCCCAACCTTCTCTTCTTTTGCACTACCGGTCGCGTGTCTCAGAACAAAGATAACTTGTGGGAGATCACTCCCAGATGTATTCATGACATATCTGATGGCACCCAAGCGAACAAATCTTTATTATTGTCCAATACCCGGCCTACCTCTTGGGCTTGGTCGTCCTTCAAACCCCTTCCAATTAAAGTTACCTGATCCTCGCTTTTTCCAAGGATAAAGGGTTGGGTCTCTCCCATCGACTCTATCCGGTCCTCTGCATTCACCCTAGTATCCAAATCTACCATGGCTACTACCGAGCGGTCCTTCAGCTTTCCTGCAGATCGTGGCTTGACCTTCAACCCTGCGGCATAGCATTCTCTGGCCACCTTTTGGTTTGCCTGGACGGTACACACTTTCCCCTCATCAGAAGGATATTTCAACACTAAGCGGGGGGTGGAAACAATGGCGCCGAAAGCGTTTAAGCATGGTCAACCCAATCAAATATTATATGAGGTTTCTGCTTCTACTAAGAGAAATCGCACTTGCAATTCCTTTGCATTCTTCTCCAACCCCAAACTCACCTTTAGATCTACATAGCCCCTCGTATCCACTCGTTCACCCGCAAACCCCACAATTTGCTCGTGAAAAGGCCTAACAGCCCCTTCGGGTACGTCCATCTGTTGGAAGGTCTTCCAATATAGAATATTGCTCGAACTCCCCTAATCAATCAACACCTTCCCCACTTGATATCGAGCAATCATAGTTGTGATAACCATAGGGTCATCCTGATCGGGATCGGGAGCGTGAAAATCCTCATCCGAGAATGTAATAAAGGGCATTGATTTCCTGATTACTTTTTCCCGATTTACGTTATGCAAACCTCTCAGATGCCTTTTTCGAGCTGAAATCGTTGAGCCTCCTCCCGCGAATCCTCCAGAAATTGTATTTATAACTTTGCGAGGCATCCTCTCCTGACTTCTGCTACTACTCCTACTACGACCTTGCCCTTTTCGTTCGTCCCGTTTAATTGGAACATTTCTGGACGATTTTCTCGCTCCGCTCGGGATTCCCTGTCGACCGTGCTGTACAAACTTCTGCAAATGTCCCGCTTGTACTAAACTTTCCAATTTCTCTTTCAAAGTATTACAGTCTTCTGTGGTATGCCCCCTATTTTGATGATACCGGCAGTACTTACTTTCATCGACCCCTAAAGGTGTTGGAGCCCGAACCACTGTTAATAAATCAGCCCTCAGAACCTCTTCCATTACTCTAGCTTTACGGGTGTTAAGGGGTGTGTGATGGGCATACTCAAGAGCTCTAGACTGATCCACCATTCTCTGCCAGCTCACTCCTTCATCCCTCCTGAACATTCTTCTGCCCCCGCTCTCCCTCCTCGTTCTGTTGGTCTGTTCCACCTCCTGCCCTTTCTAATAAGCCCTTCCCTCCTCTATACGAATAAAACTCGCCAACCAGTTTTGTAATTCACCCATCATCTGAGGTTCTTCCGCATACAAATAATCAAAATAATGGTCCCGATCTTAAAGCAGTAGTTAAAGCGCTCACTATTAACCTCTGGTCAGCGTTTCTTACTTGTCACGCTGTTCGGTTAAATCGATCCATGAATACCTTAAGGGATTCCTCCCTACCCTGTCTCATTCTCACCAAAGTAGTGTATGTCACACCTGGAGCTCGACTCAACGCATACTGTTAACTAAATAGCTATCGTAGTGTAGCAAAATTGTCTATTATTCGAGGTAACAATGAATGAAACCAATCTAATGCTTCTCCCTTCAATGATAGGGAAAAGACTCTACACCATACTAGTTCGTCTCAATAGTAAATTGTCATAGTATCAACGAAAGATCGGAGGTGTTTAATCGGATCAGTCGAACCCCCATATCTCTCCATCGATGGCAACACCTTATTCTCCGGCATGACAACTCTCATAACACGCGCGGTGAATGGATGGAGTCCTTCAGCCTGATCGGGTAACTCGTTTAGTGCCCGATCGTCAACCGGTGGATTTTGTGCTTGTGATGCATCTTCTTGGTCGCTTTGATCATCAAAGTTTCCCTCTCTGTGTCCACCTCTGCCTCCATTACGCCCGTTCCCTCCTCCTCCTCTTCCGTTCCC
>NC_028359.1:16689797-16699195 GCF_000741045.1 Vigna radiata var. radiata | reverse complement strand
CCCCCCTCATCCATTTCCACCTTTATCCCCTCTCGGTCCCCCCCTTCCTCGTCCATTCCCTCGTTCATTTTCCCTTCCACCATGTCGGCCAGGTCCAACATTATTTTCCCCCCTCGTTCCATTTCCTTGTGTTATAGGATTACTTTCTTCTACAATCTACCCTCATCTCCTGCATTTGTCGTTTCATCTCTTGCAACACCTGCAAGTGAGGCTCTCCCGCCATGGTGATCGTGTTTAGGTTGTATATGAAATCTCGGGCCCCACGGTGGGCGCCAAAATGTTTTGGATGTAGGATTCAAGATCAGACACAATCCAAATTGCTCTTTCTATACTTCCAAAGATCTTCCACGTTAGCTCACCGATCGGTTGTGACCTGCAGGTTAGCACTCTAACGCTCAAGTTAGCAAAATCACAACAAAACCAGTGTAAATGAGATTAGATCAAAAGGTGAAATACCTGACTAACATTTCTATATTTATAGGCATCAGAATGAAGTAATGGGCATTAACTACCCATAACCGTTGACCCATAACCCCACAAGATTCGTTCATTACTTGTAACCATTGACATCGGGCCCGCGATATTCGCTCACAGTCCATTAATCACGTGTCATTCTATGCCCGTACTTCTCCAATGCTCGACTAGTCGGTATGTCAACCTGCCCGATCGACTCCTATTGTTCGTCTTAAGCGATTATCATTTTGCTTATCCTTCTTCTCCTGACCAACGGTCGGTATGCCAACTTGCCCGATCGACTCCTATTGTTCATCTTATACGATTACCTTACCTTGTTTATCCTTCTTTACTTGACCGACCATCTCCTTATACTACAGTATTAAAAAATCATAAAATTTTGGCATGAACTTAGTCAAGTTAAGAAAATCACTTTTCTCTACCAAAATTGATGACAAATTCATAAGAAAAAAAACGATAACAAAGTAAAAATATAACTTATTTTATTTAAAAATATGATCAAACAATTCATAGTGTTTCAACTACTTCCAATATGTGATTAGATTCTAAAAATGAGGTATAGAATGATGGAAATAGAAAAAAGTTCAAGAAAAAAAAAAGAATTTGTAAAAAAGAAAAGAAAAAAAGAGAAGAGTGAAAAGTTAAAAACAAAATATGTAAGGAAGAGAGAAATATTAGAAAAAAAACCCAAAAAGTGGGAAAAGTTATAGGAAACAAAAATATACATCGTTTTTTTTAGTTTCCCATATTATTTTCTTACCTTCCCCTTTACTTCAAGGTAGATGCACCTAACTCATTAAGTTATTGGTACACATGCTAGTGTTGAAAACCATTTTTTTTCCTTGATACCTTTCTCAATAATTTTGTTTTATTAAAACAATAAATGTTATCATAATGTCAACTAAAAGTTTTGTCATTTTTTTAAAAAAATTCAATTAGCATGGTACATAAACTGTATCTTCTACGTATGTTGTGCATGTTAGTGTGAGAAACACGATGATCATTTGTACTACATTACCGAACAAATTGAAAAATAAAAAACTCTCCACTTCTCTTGAAATTATCATGTGTTTTTTGAACTGTTATTCATTATTGTACTTCGGTACATTTATTTGGATTAATCCATTTATTAACATTAATTATCTCGTTTGACTAATCCATTTACTTTTGAAAGAGATTATCTTTGACATGGTATTAACATTTAAATAACTAGAAGTTCAACTTAATTTAACCTTAGCACTTATAAAATAATTAAATTATTGACACCTTTAAATCCAAAAAAATAAAATTGTGACGTTAGCCCTTCAAGAAAATCCCTAAACTAATTCAAATCCTTTCAAAACTTTATTGAAATAAGGTTTTATTATACCTTAATTTTTTTTTTCTCTTTATTATGTCATTAGAACTTTTAGCTCTCAATAAGATCTTGAAATATCTTTAAAGATTTTGTAAAGAAACTTTTTCGTTGTTAAGAAATATTACCTTTTGTGAATCACGAATTCTAGAAATTATGATTTGTTTCAAGTTATGGTTTTATATATTGGAACGTAATTCACGGAATGTTAACATAGGAAAATCATTTATTGACATGCTTTAAAATATGTTTGGTTAATTTTTTATATTCCAAGAATGTCTTTCTAAATTACATATTAATTAAATTAGAAAATGAATAGGGGTTAGAAAAATGTTCATTTATTTCTATGAGACTATTACTTGCCCACCCTTGAGAATAAAATATGCACAATTAGGAGATCTAAGTTTCCTAAAAATATATTAAAAAGTATTTTTTATAAATTTTTAATAAACATAAAGGTAGACATTCTTAAGGTAAAAGATGAAAAAATTCCATAAATATATCTAAGCTTAGAAATCAATTTAATCAATGGTTTATAGGTAATTCTCAGTTCGTTCTTGAATAAGTTTCCCTTTTAGAAAACCTCCAAATGAGGGTAAAAAAAAAGTTTCAGCTGTTAAAGTCTTTGAAGTCCTTAATGAAATGTAATTTTATTTTAACTTTGTACATTCTTTTAAAGTTTGAACAAAAAATTCATAAGCTCTGACATTAACATGCTTGAAGAGAGTTTTGAGGGTTGAGTTTTTTTAGCCCCTCATTTGGTGACTCTAAAAAAGAGACTTATTTAAGGTAAATTAAGACTTATCCATAGATCATTAGTCAAATTGACACTTTTAATAACATGATTGTTAGTTTGTATTGATATTGTTTAAAATAAACATTTTTATTAAATTTTAATTCCTACTAAATTTGAGTATTATAAAAAATTATTTTACTAAGTGTCTGAAATGTTATATATTTTTCAAATGAATCAGTATAGTCAATAGTGTTGTGACTAATTAGATTTTCAATTTTAAGCATAATATTACGAACTTGTACAATGAGATAATGAAACTTCAAAACCCTAATTTTATTTAAAAAATGAAATTGTTTTGTTTTAAAGATTAAATATTAAATTAAAATCAAATCAACTAAGTGGACACATAACAAGGATATTTAGTACAAGGGTTTCACAATTTCATATATTGTATGGTGTTTTGCTTGAGAACGGAAAATTAAATAGTTGTAAAGATTTAATTAAAATATATAAAAAAAATAGCACTCAATATATAAAAGTTTATAATAATAACTCAATTAAAAATACTCGTTAAATTATTTTTTATTTTTCATGTACAAACATGTAATCAGTGACCATAAACTATGTAAAATAACAATTAGATTACTCATAATTAATGAAAAAATTAAATGAAAATTCAAGTAAAAATAAAAAAATGAATATTAATGAAAATCATTTTTTAATAAAAATTTAATTAAAAGTAACAAAATTTACAGAATTTAAATTTAAATAAAAATATTTGTAGAAAGTAAATCAAGTATAGTAGTATACATACTTTCTAAACACTTTTCAGAAAAAGAAAAAAAAAACAATTGTACCAGACGCACCCTGACATTCTTTAGTCCTATCAAATAAACTGACTTTGAGCTCAAATAGTTCAAATACTCAAAATAAAATCAAAATGAAAAAAAGAAAAGAGAGAGAAGAAGAAAGCATTCAAGAAGCAAGATTGAAAAGTTCAGCAAAAGGATTAACACGTGGATCTAATTCTTGGAAATTGGCAATTGAAAAGTTCACCAGTTTTGAGTTTGATGACGAAAAGTACTCTTTTTATCCATGATGATGAATGCACTCACTTAACAGCTCATTTCCAAATAAAATATCAATTACCTTAATTATTCTAATACGTAGATGTATAGTAATTTTTTTTTATTAAATACTCTTTTTTTCTATCTTGTCTTTTATTTTCAATTTTGTTGATTTGTTTAACATATGGTTATTTTTTCGGATATTTTATATTATTCTAATTTTGATAATTTATATTTTATTTAATTTTTTTCATGATGTCGTATAAATTATTAATGATAAATTGTATGTCTTACTCATTCAGTATAATAAGACTTTGAATTTGATCGATGGAGATTCGATGTAAGGTGTGTTTCACGATTTAGGATTTTGTTGGTATGTTTCATTTGTGTGCGTAGTTAATTGGTATGATGATGTTTGTTCTTGTAAGTTCAGTGATGGAATACGACATGAGTTGTTGTTTTGGAACTCGCACTTCGTTGTATATTGACAGTTATGAAAATGTCACATTAGGACTCACGATCGGAGGACGACTAGGGTTTCAATTTGCAATTGCTTGATGAAGAGCAACATGGGAGAACTTTGGAGCTTTGATATGCGGCAAATTTCATGATTTAAGGTTTTGTTGGTTCGTTCGCTTTATGTGTGTGGTTGATTGGCATGGTGTTGTTTGGTCTTGTAGGTTCAATGGTGGACTGTGACATGTGTTATTTATTGTTTTGGGGCTCAATGTTCGCCACGTGTTGATGGTGATGTAGATAGCGCATTAGGACTCACAAAGCTATGATTAAAGTTTCAATTTGGAGGCGCGATGAAGATGGTGTGTTTTGGCTTGGATTTGCAGGTGACTATGTGTATGGAGGAGGCACTCGTAGTGAGACTCTGAACAAACATGATGAAACGATTTGAATCTAGTTTTTTTACAGATTTCACGTGAATGAAGATGGTAACGATGGTGGTGCGACAAATGATGATGGCGTGGATGTTTCTGCTATGATTGACGATGATTTGATGGTGTAGTAAAAGAAAAAAAAAATATATAAGTAAAAACTAGAAAAATAATATATATGAGATATTTTAATATATATCGTATATATTTTTTTTAGGTTTACTCTTTTAATACTTAATTTTTAAATTCAAATAATTGTTTATAGTAATAAATATTTTTAATTTGATCTTTTTAAAGTTAGATAATTATTCATAATAAAATATTATTTTCATAATAAAAATATTTTTTAGAAAAATTATTTTATAGTTTATTAATGTTTTTATTTTAATAATTAAAAATTATTTTATACTTTAATATGAATTTTGTTTGATATTATTCTAAATTCAACGGTATATTTGAAAATAATATTTTGGATTAAATATGTTTTTCGTCCCTGTAGTATCACATGATTTTGGGTTTAGTCCTTACTCGAAATTTTGATGGCTTTTAGTCTTCATAGTTTTAAAACTATTACTATTAATCCTTAAAATTGGATGGCGTTAAATTTTCTTTGACGTGGCAAACGACAAACCCACGCCTCATGCCACGTCCCTTGCCATGCTTCTTTCTGTCTTCATTGGACCAGTTTCTCTTCAAACTGGAGAAAGTCAACGCCATTCAAACACAAAACCTCTTCGTCGCCATTTCCAAAACCTTTCCCATTCTCGAACTCTAGTCCATTGATGAAGATAGAAAGGACCACTAAACGTGGCACGGGAGGTGGTATGAGATGTGGGTTTTCCATTTGCCACGTCAAAGAAAATTTAACGCCATCCAATTTTAAGAATTAATAGTAATAGTTTTAAAACTATGAGGACTAAAAGCCATCAAAGTTTCGTGATGGGGAAATGCATACCTAGAGAGAATATCCTAAATGGCATACAAAGAAATGGAAGAGAAATTAAAAATGGAAAAGATTAGAGAAAAGGAAACTTAGGAAATGAAGATGCGNCACTTGAACAAGCTTCCAAGATAAGCATCAAGAGGANGACNGCCANTTGCTTNAGCAAGATAAGGTCTGNCCAAATTTGGGACTTTAGAGACAAAATTCTATGTCAAAGAAGATTGCAAAAGTGCAAATCAACTCAAATTCATTTAATCAAGGTAATGTGTACAAAAAGAGACCCCTAAGCCTTCTTGTTATATAGCCTTTGGAGTGAGCTTGGAAGCTAGATCTAGGAGATGTGGAACTTTTGAGGGTGTAGTCCGTCCAGCAGCTTTTGCACATCCTCTAAGGGCTTTTAAGTCCCACATTGCTCAAATCTCTCCACTCCAAAGGGTTTATAAGGCAACTAGTTCTCCTATAGTTCAAAACATGAAAACTAGNTATGCTACTAACTCCTACANGCCTAGAATGCTCACTTTCTCTTCTCTTCTTTTTAAGATCAAGCCATGGATAGTCCCACATTGCTTGCTCTTAAAGAGAAAGAAGAGTTTATAAGCAATTATTCACAAGAACTAAGAGAAAGAAATCAAAAGGAAAATACACGCACAAAGGAAACATATTCTACTAAATGTCAACTTGCAAAAATCATTAAACATTTTGTGAATGAATTTATGTTGACCAGTCAATGTATATAAGCAATTAATAATAGAAGAAGGTCTCCTTATTTTTTTATTGTATTTAGTGGTGAAAACTAGGAGACCATTTTTAAAGAAAAAATTATTTTTGTCTTGAGTTGAATGTAACTAAATGGGTAACACTAAATCAAGATGTGTTTCAAAAAAATTTATTGAAGAGTTGGAAAGAAGAAAAGAGTGAGCTGAAAGTGTTGTGCAAAATACTTTTGTAACAAATAAAGAAAACTTATTAAAAGGAGAAAAGTAGAATGATTGAAAAAGTCCCCTGTCATGGCTTGGATCTATTTGATTGATGGGAGTGGATGGTGCCTTCAGTAACACTTCCTTTGTGACTAAGACTTTGTCCTTCTCCATTTCTCTCACAAGTTCTTCTTTTTCTTTCTTTTCTCTATCCTCTCTTTCTTTTCTTTCTTCATTTAAAAAAGTAAGCATGACCTTCTCTTTAGCATCACTTGATGAGGAAGAAGAGTTATAGGTTGGTGAAGGTACGAAAGAGGTAGACTCACTAGTCATAATTACTACACCTTCAATGCATGTTGCCTTTTTATTTGGGCAGGCAGACGCTACCATGTCCTAAGCATTTAAAACATTTAATGTGACTTGGTCTAGAAGGGGATGTAGGTGGGAAGGAGGAATGGTTAGAAGAAGAAGGAGGAAAAGATTTGTTAGTGGGCTCCCTAGAAACATCCTTGGCTTTATCCTTTGATGATGAGGATTTGTAAAAAACATTTCTTGAAGATTTGGAAAATTTGTTATGACAAACTTCTTTTTTCAAGAGTTTCTTCTCTACTTTCATGGCCCTATGAACCACTACATCTAAAGTCTCATCATCATGGAATTCAATTATATCATGGATGTTTTTATTTAGTCCACTAATAAATCTAACTATTTTTTCATGATTATTTTCTTTAAGGTTAGCACGATGTAGGAGCACTTCGAGCTTGCGAGCATACTCCTTCACACTTCGTCTATCTTGAGTAAACCGTTGGAGCTTAATCAAGAGGTACCTATGGTAGTATGGAGGTACGAAACGTTCGTATGAAATGTCCCTGAAATGTTCCCATGTACTCGCGGGTGAGGCCATGGTTAAGTATCTCCTACGTAGCCATTGTTTGGCGTGTCCCTCTAAAGCTAAACAAACTAACTTTACACGCAAATGTCCTTCTACACTATACAAGTCAAAAATGTGCTCTACTTTAGCTATCCAATCTAAAAAAATAGACGGCTCGGCTTCCCCTGTGAAAGTAGGCAAGTTCAACTTTGGTAGTGCAAGGCCTTGGTCCATAGCTTTATCTTCTTGATGCATCTTTGGCGAGGGAAGGTATACATTTACAGTTCTAGCTTCTCGCTTCTTCTTGGAAGAACCATGCTCATGCTCATATGTTTGCTTTCCTTTTGCCTTTGCCTCTGTGTCCAGCCGCTTGCTAATGGAATCAAGTTGGTGTTGCATTTGTTGAAATACCTTCATCACATCAAACTTGCTAGAAGAACTTCCATGATGGATGGCTCCATTGGACGAGGAATGGCTTGAACCTGCATACATTTTAACAAAGCAAACAGCAGCAAAGCTAACACACAAAACTGGTTAGAAATAGTGTCAATTCACGGCAATGCAGCAGCCACAAAACTGGTCACGGTTTCACTCAAAGAAAGCAAAGAAATGGCTCAAAAACTCACGGTCAAGTGTCTCAAAGAATAAGGGAAGGGCAGCACCCTTCTTTTAAGATAGTAAAGTTTCTCACAAGTCCACTTTGAGAGCACCAACTCAAGTCCAAAGCAAATGGAAAGATGTACAATCCACCCTCAATGCAAAGAAGCCCAAATCAAGACAACAAATGGTAGAAGCCAAAAAAGGAATGAAAACTACAAGACAAATGATGAAAATGGAACCTAAAAATCAAGAAACTTGGCACAAAATAAGGAGGCAGCAATATAATGATTTTATGAAGACAAAACAGCAAGAAAATTGGAATCAAAACAGTGGCACATGTGAACAAGACAACAAAGGAAATTAACACAACTAAGAAGCAACATCATATCAACATACTAGGTATACATGAAGAGCAAGATCTAATTAATGTTGGAAATAATTTTGGCAAACCTCAAAATTATAAATTTTGTATGTTTGAAGATAAAAGAGGCTTTTAAAGATGCAATCCAACACACCAACAATGAGAAAGCTCTCGGCCAAGCACACCAAACAGCAACCAGTTTTGTTGATTTTATTTTGATACAGCAAACAGCTCTTGGTAAAAGTGTCTCGGCCAAACAAATTTAATGAATAAAATGTGTTTGATTAGAAGCAAAATTGTATTTGTTTATTGCCTCTATTTATACAGAACAAGTAAGCAAGGTTCACACACTTAAATCCAATGATGATCAAGCTCAATTCAGCACACAAACATGGAGATGTAAAAATACTCTTAGCTATGCAATTTCAGAAAACGACTCTAGAAAACTCCTAAAGAGGAACAAACATATGACTCAATTCAAAGCTAATAAGCAAGAAAAGACACAAACAATCCAACCAAGACAAGAAATTAAAGCTGGAACAACAAGCAAAATGGAATAAGGACACCTACTTGTTGAAGACTTCCAAACATTGTTGTTGTTTGAAGAAATGTCTACTTGCACAGGGCTCTGGAAAGCCACGGTTTAGACCCTCCAAGCATTGATTTGAAGTGTTGATGTCTTGCTTAAGAGTATTGGGAGGCCTTAGCACCATCCACAGATCAAAGTCAGCCACCACAAGTACCAAACAGCAAGCAAACAATGCAAACAGATTAGAAGTCACACAACAGTAAGCACTGCACTGACATAGTGGAGAAATATATTTACTGGGAACAGCACAAAACGAATTTGAACAAAGTAAAAATTGTACATGAAACTAGACATCCAGAAGAAACTTTGAAAAAAAATTTCATGGGAAACGGATAAGAAATGAGTTCAAACGAAGGCACACAATCTGACCATGCAACCACGCAGACGCTGGGCGAGAAAATTTTGGATGAGCGAAAATGAACACATATGTAAGCTATTCTACTCTAGCATGCAATTCCTAAGAGATCAAAAACCTAAGGCTCATGATACCACATGATGGGAAAGTGCATACCTAGAGAGAATATCCTAAATGGCATACAAAGAAATGGAAGAGAAATTAAAAATGGAAAAGATTAGAGAAAAGGAAACTTAGGAAATGA
>NC_028359.1:16677585-16689017 GCF_000741045.1 Vigna radiata var. radiata | reverse complement strand
TCAACCTCGAATCTTGAAAAACCTGCAACAAAGAGAGATTAGTGACTTATTTCTTGTATAAACCTATTATTGTATCTATGATCATATCATCCCCCAGATATCTTTGATTATTTTGCTTTCTGTTGGACTATTAGCCCGATAAACTTAAATGTTGACCCAATTGTGGCCCAACATCACTTAGCCTAATTTAACTTGGTGTTGACTAGCGCTGCTACAATGGATAGACCGATCGGTCTTGGATGTTAACCGTTTGGTCTGGATACCGTACCATATATAATGCCCCACAAGTCCGAGTTAACAGTTTGGTTTGTATGGTCAGGTTAACTATAGGACTTTAGAATGACGCTCATTGTGAGGATTTCGCGTTGCACACCGTTTTGTGATGTCGTTTCATTTCCAAATAATCATTTAGGTTTTCCCGCCTTTGTGGCAATTGCAGAGTCCTGAAAGCAGAGTCGTAAGATCATCTTGATCTTGTGGTGCATATTACGTGCGGTTATGTCAGTTTCCTCTCATTAATGTGAAGGGTTTTTTGAAAACCTTGGTTTACTCAACCGGCACTTGTCATTTCTGCGCCATCTTCCTTCTTCCCCAAACCCTCTAGCCTTTACTCTCGCGTTTACTTTTAGGAAATCATGAAGCCCTACACGGTTTTAGATTGTTCTCCCACGTCTACAGAAGAAAGGGGGCAAGGCGACAACGTCGAGGCATCGGGAACTTCCTCCGTCGGAGTTTATCGCGAAATCACCACCATACTCAATGGTGAAAACGCTTTTTTATATGGCGACGTCGTCACCGAGAACCCGGAAAATCCATCATCGTCGTGTTCCAATGTTACGGAAAATCCATCATCGTCGTGTTCCAATGTTAGTGACTATGATTGGGCATCCCGTGACGTAAGTGACTTTCATAGTCTGTTTAGTAGTAAAACCATATTACAAGATTGGGTAGAGAGTAGTTGTATCCTAAGAACCTTAGGTTACAATTCTTGCATAAAATTGACTGCTTGTGGGGGGAATGAGAAGGTATTTCACGGTAAAGAGAATTCTGCTGTAGATTTATTTTACATTTACTCCTGTTTGTTTTATGATATGTATGTTAGGTTTCCTTTTAGCACCTTCCAAATGGACGTACTTAAAACGCTAAATGTTGCTCCATCCTAGTTACACCCTAATAGTTGGGGTTATATCCAAGCTTTTGGAGTTATGTGCCAAGCTTTGGCCATTAAACTGACTTCGACCTTGTTTTTGTATTTCTTTAGAACTCGTCCGGTCGCTAGGAGAGGTTGGGTTTCTCTGATTTTTGAACCTGGGAATGCTATTTTGGAATTGAATTCTCAATCTTTTAAAGGATTTAAGAATCAATTTTTTAGAGTGACAATTACCAAGTCAGCTCTTAAGAATGTGATTTTGTTATCACTAAAGAGTATTTCTAAGTGTGAATGAAGGCTTTTTTTCCTTGACCCTGTATTTATAGGTTATTATATAAAATATAAACAAACTTATCTTAAACCGTTTACCTGGTTTACCTTAAAATTCGATCGATTGCTTATAAACAGCTTTATTAATATCTTTATCGATATCTTTAATCTGATATCTTTGATTATTTTTTTTTATATTGGATTATTAGCCTAATAACTTATATAATGGTCCAATTGTGGTCCAAGTGTGGTCCAACATCACATAATCTGATTTGACTTAGTGTTGACCAACACTACTATAATGAATAGACCGATCCCTAAAATATACTTAAATGTATCATGAATCTGACTTTCAATTAAATATTAAATAAATAAACATGAATAGGCGTCAAATATTATATTTAGTAATTATAACATATTTATAATTATAGTGAGTGTAATGAGAGAAACTTGAAAAATATAATATATAGTATAACATCTATGAGATTAGACGAATCGGATATGTGTATATCTATATCTGTTTTCATATACGAATTTTCTTGTTGCGTAAAAAAGGGAAAAAAATATACGAGTTTTCATTTAAAATATGCTATGATATAAAATATTTCATTTAAAAATCTAAATCTTATACGATTTTTCATTAAAATATGCTATGATATAAAATTTAAGATAATTCGTTATAAAAATTGCTCGAAAAAATATATTATTTTTATTAACAACCAAATGAAGACATTAATTATGTTGTGAGTCTTATAATATTATGTATTAAAGTAAAAGTCACATGATATTATTTTAATATTATAGATTAAATTATCACTTTTAATAAGATGCCAAAGATAAGTTCAAATTTGACGATAGATAAGATAGATAATATTATCCAAATTTTAATATAATCTTTTTTAATACCCAATAATAATAAAGAACTAAAATTATATAAATTTTAAAATAAAAAAAATTAATTATTCAAAAAGAAAAATCAAGAGTTAATATACATACTTATTGTGATTTCAATTTCAAAAACCAAATATTATTATAGTCGTGCTTATATGTAATTAATCCAAAAATTTCCACCAAAAATCATAACTGTCTTACGAAGTTATTCGTATTCCTCATCACCTAAAACATCTTAATCTCACCACAAAAAATAAAAGCAATAAATTAATTTTGAGATTTTTGTACTCTGAATTGGTCAATATTCTTAACCCAAATGCACGTGGGTACGAGAAGTGCCTCGTTAAATATACACGTGGCTTTCTAAAACATTATTTTAGCTTCTCAAACAAAATATCTCACCTGAAATATTAATTACTGACCATACTCTTTTTTGTATTTTTTTTTATAATTACTTAATTTTTTTTAACTAAATTTAAACCGATACTCATCAGTTCTTTATTTGTTTTTAAAGCTGTCCCTTCGGAGATAAAAATAAAATAAAATATTCCTGATTTAAAAAATATTTATAGTAAAGTTTTATGTTCTGAATTTTTTTCTCCTACAACAAATATACAAATATATATGTAAATTAATTAAAGATTGAAACATGAATTTATTTTTCTTACAATAAGTACATGTGTAAATTAATTAAAGACTGAAGGAATATGACTAGTAAAGTTAAGAAAGCTATACAAAAATAAACAATTTTTTTTATAACATAGTGAAATATACACTTAAGAGGATTCTCTCTTTAAAAATATTCTACAAATAATTTATTCATACTAGTATTTCACTTCAATAACCAAATACAATATTTACATGACAATTGATATCATAAAAACATGAAAAAAAAAATATAATATGCATATCATCCAAAGTTAGCTATTCAGGGACTTGGTGCATAATAAAATACATTGGCGATCAATCAACAAGAGAAGGCCATTGCAACACTTTTGGATAAAATAAAAAACGGTGTCCAATGACACAAGGTGGCCTCTAGCGGCACAAAGCCAATGAGCTTATTAACTTTGGTTTCGTCGAGTAGAGTACAGACTCGTCCAGCGAGAACATAGTTAGAGGCCCACTATTAAAGTGGTGTCCAACAGTGCCTTTCTGCACCCAGTGCCTGATAACGGTCTAAAAATCGTTATTTTCATACTTGAATTTGATAGTAAAACACACCCTTTATGGCTTAGAATGGGCTTTAAATCAAGTAAAACACTTTGTTGAGTCTCTTGAGAGTCAAAAGTTGGTTTTAGAGATATTATGCTTGTTTTGTAGGGTTTTTAGATGAATTAAAGATGGAAGTAAAGTAAGGTGGATTTAAACTCTTGAAAGAAGGAGAAATATGATGAAGAGAAGGGTCAAGTTAGCCGCTGAGCATCAGAATGGTCCGCTAAGCTCTCAGAGTGATTAGAGGGAAACCGCTCAGCGACAAAACTGACTGCTAAGCGGCCAAAGCGGCAAGAGGCAAACCGTTGAGCGGTGAATTTAGGCGCCTGGGCGATTGTCTGTTTTTTTAGCTAGATTTTGTGAATTTATCTGTTATCTTTTTTGGCTTATATATAGCCCCAGTGCGAATTAGATAGGTATTCTTTGGCAGAGGGAGACGTCCAGACCTACCTGACACTCCTTGGAGAAGATTTCTTGGATGCTTAGGCTCCTTTTTATCCAATCTAGGGTTTGCTTTTCCATTCTTTCATTATATTTCATCTAGTTTCACCATGAGAATGATGAACTAAACCTTTTGTTGTTGGGGAACGATGTAATCTTTTGAAACTCTTATATATTCAAATTCTTATTTATTTCATATGCTTGTCATATACTTATTTATCAATTGTTGGGTTCTCATCTGTGCTCAATGCTTTATTGTTTAACTCATTCAGTAAAAGATGTTTGTCTTTATTGAATGGGGACGTACGGTAATGTCATGATCTGGTGAGAAATTCCTTGATTATGCTAATATCGCTTAGGGATAGGGGTAGGACGGTCAATTGTATTTGCTTCCGATTGCATTGCATTATTGGTTACTAGTGGAGGCTAGGGATAGCAAGCAGGTAATTAATAATAGGCTCTTTTCACCAAGGGATTGGGTTAAGGGTAGACCAAGAAAGTTTGCATGCAATTAGATAAATAAGTGAAGTAAATAAGAGTAGATATATGAGAGTGGATAAGATGAAATTGTAAACCTCAACAACACCATTCATCCATAGTTTCTCAAAACCAATTGAATCAATTGCATTGCATGTTTATTTTTGTTCTTTGCATACAAACCGCTAAATTTATTCCTTTCTCAAATCTTATGCAATTAGTTTACATGAAAGATTAGACCTTTGAGTCCTTTGGGAAGAACGATATTGGGTTTACCAATTATGTTACTTGATAACGATCTGGTACATTTGCCAGGGGATTAACAAGTTTTTGGCGCCATTGCTGAGGACTCGTGGTTTAACTAATTTAGTAGTGTAAACTGATTAAGTTTGATTTGATTGTATATATATTTTTTTTATCTTTTGATTTTTTTTATTTTTTTATTATAAAAAAGTGCTATTAGGGTTTGTGTTTCTTGTGCATGCAGCAGGAGCCCAAACATACTAGGAGCAAGAAAAATACACCTCTTCTTGAAGGTTTAAGTGAAGCAAGAGGGAGAAGGAGAGCCAGACGCCCATCTAGGGATTTGTTTCCCTCCCCTGAAAGATTATTATCACCTTCACCAAACAGAAGAACAAAGGAGATGGCTGAAAGAATTCCTCCAAGACGCACTCTTACAGACCAATCAAATGCAGTTGGCCCTTTCCATTTCAACAGCATAGTTATGCCTATGAATCAAACGACCAACATGGTGATGAATCCAACACTCATACACTTAGTGCAGAGCAAACAGTTTCATGGCCTATCAAATGAGAATCCCTATGACCATTTGATAGCATTCAGTGAAATATGCAACACAGTGAAGATGGCAGGTGTATCAGATGATAGAGTGAGGCTTAGCTTGTTTCCTTTCTCGTTGGAAGGCAACGCTAAGACAACCATTGTTCATGCCTACCTTGGTGGACTGAATATGAAGTCTAAGATGATGTTGGACGCCTCAGCTGGAGGTGATATCAAACTGAAGACTGAGGATGAAGCCTATGACTTGATAAAAAGAATGACAACTAATGTTCATGAAGCTTATAGTGAAAGGAGCACATCAACACAATAGAGAGGAGTCTTGCACTTATCTGCAAATGATGCAATGCTAGCTCAAAATCATCTTTTGACCCAAAAGCTAGATACATTGACACAAATCCTTTCACAACTTCCAAAGGAGCTTCGTAATGTTTCTCAAACACAACAGCTATGTGAACTTTGTGGTGGTGACCATATTAATGGTCAATGTGCTATAGCTAAGGAGATGCAGCAGGAAGCTAACTTTATGGGGAACCAATACTAGTATAGACAAGGGAATTTCAATCAAGGCAATTCTAGCCAGGGTTGGAAGAATCATCAAAGTATTGGCCAACAACAGAATAACCCAACAGGGCAACAAGGAGGCTTCAGGCAGCAACAACCTTTAAATATGTGGCAACAGGTTTCACATCTGACAGAGTTTGTCAAAGAGATGAGTGAAAGATTTGATAAATTCTTGAAAGTCTATGAGTCCAATCGAGCAAGTGATCAAGCTACTTTTAGATCATTAGAGATGCAAATTGGACAGTTGTCCAAAAGGGTGGAAACCACTGAAAAGAACCAGTTTAGGGGTAATACTGATGTTAACCCTAAAGAAGAATGTAAAGTTGTGGTGATAAGAGATTGGAGAAGAGCTCACAAGGAAGTTGTAGAGATTGAGAGCAATGATGAAAAAGAGGAAGGTGAAGCCATTGAGGTTAGCAGTAGCAGTGGAGGAGAAGAAGAAGAGGAAGTAGGAGATAGTTATAATGAGCAGAATAGAGGAATTGATAATCAAATGACTATTATGCCTTCAATTATTAAACAGATTCCTGCAAAATGAAATTTTATCTTGGAGACATGATAGATTTAGATGAAGATGATGATGAGCAGGAATTTGAGATTCAACCTCTGAAGAATTACCCACTTAAAATAAAAGATCCATGTTGCTTGAATCTAGCATAAGATTAATGAGGTTGATATAGGGGAAGCAATGATAGATTCTAGATCCAGTATTAACATGATGCCCATACGTTTGTTTAAGAAAATTGGAGAGCTAACATTAAAGCCATCTAATCTTACAATAACAATGGCAGATGGTTCAGTCAAAACACCATGCGGTGTGGTTGAAAATGTGGTTGTTCGAGTGGAGCAGTTAGAATTTTTAGCTGATTTTATCATCATGAGTATGAAAGATGCGGAAAGAATTCTAGTAATTCTTGAAAGACCTTTCATGGCAACATCCAAGATGTCTATAAGTGTCCACAATGCAAGGATCATGATGAGAGATAAAGAGAATGTACTCTTTTACACTGGCTTTAAAGAGAAAAGTACTAGAATTAAAAAGAAGGACAGACATAAGAAGTCAAGGATAGAAGTTGCACTCAAGGACAACACAATAGGTACTAATTCTAATAGTTTTAATGTTTTGCAGGTACCTAAAGATGAGGAGGTTGACAAAGGAAGCACTATCCACACTGAATATACACCACTTCCAATAGGAGCACAAGTCAAATTCAAGAACAAGAAGTGGCTTGTTATTAAAAATTGAGAAGATGGCAAACTAGAAATCAAGAAACCATTCAGAAGAGCCATAACGAAAGTTGATAGAAAGCAACTGATGAGTTGGGTTGATGAAGATCCCAATCGGGATGGAATGAATTGATTACATTTAAATCCCATTTTGTAAAAACAATTGTAGGTTTAGGGTAGTTGATTTTGTACGTATATTTTACTAAATTTTTTAACACTTTTTGGGTAGCATCTACTGAGGGATGCTAAATTTTTAAGTATCTATTGAAGGATACAAGGTAAGTACACTTACTGAAGGGTGTTGAAAGGATAAGCACTTACTAAAGAGTGCTAATCAGGTTTGGGTCAGGCTCGTGACGTTAAACAAGCGCTACCTGGGAGGCAACCCAGTTGATTGTTTTGTTTTTAATCCTGTGTTAAGTGCATTACATGTTAATGATTGCATCTAAGAGGGGAAAGCTATATATTTGAAAATTGAAGGTCGAAATTAAGAGCTAGAAGGGAAGAGTACTCAAAAGAAAGCAAAAAAGGAAGAAGAGAAATCAGGCGCAAACCGTCGAGCGGTGCATTTTGCCGCTGAGCGGTTGCGGCGTTGATGGTCTCGGGTTTTCTTAAAGGTTGAGCAGTTTTTCACATTTTTCACTTTAAAACCCTTCTTTGCATTTCGCCCGAGCGGTCTCCCTAAGCCCTAATACTCTTCTTTCACTTTCACGAGCATTTTAGAGAGATTTCCTCACTTTCTCATTCACTCACTCACCAAAAATTCAGTTTTTCATTATTGCTTTGTCAAAGTTTGGGGTTTTTGGTTGAGGGATTTACATTAGAGAGGATAGCCATCATCAATTAAGTAAATTCTCTGCAAGCATTCACAATCTCCATTCAAGTAAGTATGCAAATTCATGTGTGTTTCTAATTTGGGGATTTATTGATGAACATGCCTAGGAACATGATAAAATTAGGGCTTTTGATTTCTATGCATGAATTGATAGAATAGGAACTGTTTGAACTGATTGAATTGCATGACTTTGATCTGGATTGATGAAATTAGCAAGTGAGTGGAGATTAGGATCAAATAGGCAAGGATTTTTGAAAAACCCTAGCTGCCACCGTTGAGCGGTCTGTTTTGGCGCCTGGGTGGTGGCGCGGCTTGAGGCAAACCGCCTGAGCAGTCCATTTTGAAGCTGGGCGGTCTGTATCTATTTTGCCTAAATGTTTTGAATTTTTGAATGTTTGTGTGTTAAAGAACCCTGTTTTTCTGATGATGCACTAACCTTTAATGATATTTCTGTGAATTTTGTTGGATGAATTTGATTCATGCAGGAATGTCTACCTTAAAAAGAGTTAAGACAATGGGCAACAAAAGTAAGGAACCTGAAAGACCAAGGAGATTCTATTCCTCAAGGTTTCTTTCAAGGAAGCATGAAGAGCATTTTGCTATAGTCCAAGAAAGGAGGTTACTGATGGAGAGAAAAGCCATGTACATTCCTGACTTGGCTCCAGAGTTTGGTCTAGAGATTTGTTAACGGATTGGCAAGCGTACCAAATCATTCAAGTAATAATAAAATGGTAAGTCCAAGTATTGTTTCCCAAGAGACTCGAAAGGCCTTATCGTTCGTGTGAATTAAGATCGTAAGACTTGAAAATAAAAATTAATTAATTGGATATGAGAACAAAATATAAACATGCAAAAAGGATTGATTCAATTGACGAGAAGAAAACGATGGATGAATAGAGTTGTTAGGGGTTTACAATTTCATCTTATCCGCTCTCTCTTATTTACTCCTCTTGATTTATTTGCTTGATTAACTAATTGTTATGCAACTTTCTTGGCCTACCCTTAACCCGATCCCTCGGCGAAAAGAGCCTATTACTAATTACAGGCGTACTATCCCTAGCCTCCCCTAGCAATTAATAATGCATTATAGAGCAGAAGTGAAAAACAATTTATCGTCCTACCCCTATCCCTAGGTGGTATTGCATAATCAAGGAATCACTCACCAGTTCATGACATTACTGTACGTCCCCATATCAATAAAGACAAACAATAGTTATCGAATGAGTTAAACAATAAAAGCATTAAGCACATATGAGAACCCAACAATTAATAATCAAAGCATATGAAAATCATATAAATAAACAAGAGTTTCAATAAAAAAGAGTATCAAAAGATTACATTGTTTCCCCCAACAACAATAGGGTTTAGTTCACCATTATCATGGTGAATCTAGATGAAAAATGGATGAAGAATGGAAAAGCAAACCCTAGATAAGAAGAAATGGAGCCTAAACATCCAATAGATCCTCTCCAGAGAGTGAAATTAGGTCTGGTCGCCCCCTTCTGTCAAAAGAATGAGATTGAAATCGCAACAGGGCTATTTATAGCTGAGGAGCGTCATAGAAGACAGGCCCAAGCCCAGTACACAACCGCTCGGCGTCACACTTGTTCCGCCCGGCGGTTTCCCTGAAGCCGCGCTACCGCCTGGCGGCAGGGGTTTACCGCCCGACGATTTGCCTCTAATCGCAAATCCGCCCAGCGTCCACGCTTGGTGCCAACTCCTCGCACTGGACTGCCCAGCGGTGTAATTTGCCGCCGGGCGGTACGTCGACTCTTCATTTCTTCATTTTTCTTCCCTTTTCTTGAGTCTAAGACCTTCATCTTCACCTCCATTCTTCACTTTCTCAAAAATGCTACAAAACAATGCAAAACAAGCATAATATCGCTAAAAATAGCTTTTGACTCTCTACAGACTCATTTATTGAGTTTTGCTTGATTCTAAGCTCATTCTAAGCAGTAAAGGGAGTAATTTGGTCTAAAATGACATATGAAAATAACTGTTTTTCAACCTTCATTAAGATTGAAAGGCGAGGTTTGGGGAGACTGATAACTTATCCAGCACCAGCTAGTATTGAGGTGGTGAAGGAGTTTTATGCCAATGCCTTGCCCAGAGGAGGAGTGTCCGCAGGAAGATACATGAGCTATATACGTGGACACTTGATCAGCTATGATCCTGACACCATCAACCCTTTTCTAGGGACTGAGTGGCCAGGAGAGCAGTACAGGTATGCTGCTATACTGGAGGAGGCTAGGGATTATGAGGAAATTGAGAGAGTAATGTGCATCCCTGGGAAGCATTTTCAGAGAAACCCGAATGGAGCACCAGAGAACATCCTTAGGGAAGATTTAACTCCCCTAGCCAAATACTGGATGACATTTACTCATGCTAACATCCAGCCATGCTCTCATGTTTCTGACATTACTTTGCATCGGATTTTGGTCATCTACTGTATGTTAAGGCAGATGGACGTGAATGTGGGTAAGATCATTACCAGGAGTTTTGAAAAGGGTGAATTATTAGATGAAAAAGTGAAAAGCCAAGTTTTGTTTGCTTGAGGACAAGCAAAGTTCTAAGTTTGGGCTTGTGATAACGGTCTAAAAACCGTTATTTTCATACTTGAATTTGATAGTAAAACACACCCTTTATGGCTTAGAATGGGCTTTAAATCAAGCAAAACACTTAGTTGAGTCTCTTGAGAGTCAAAAGTTGGTTTTAGAGATATTATGCTTATTTTGCATTGTTTTGCAGGGTTTTTAGATGAATTAAAGATGGAAGTAAAGTAAGATGGATTTAGACTCTTGAAAGAAGGAATATGATGAAGAGAAAGGTCAAGTTAGCCGTTGAGCGTCAGAATGGTCCGCTGAGCGCTCAGAGCGATTAGAGGGAAACCGCTCAGCGACAAAACTGACCGTTGAGCGGTCAAAGCGGCAAGAGGCAAACCGCTAACTGGTGAATTTAGGCGCCTAGGCGATTGTTTTTTTTTTAGCTAGATTTTGTGAATCTATCTGTAATCTATCTGTTATCTTTTTGGGCTTATATATAGCCCCAGTGCGAATTAGATAGGTATTCTTTGGTAGAGGGAGACGTCCAGACCTACCTTACACTCCTTGGAGAAGATTTCTTGGATGCTTAGGCTCTTTTTTATCCAATCTAGGGTTTGCTTTTCCATTCTTTCATTATATTTCATCTAGTTTCACCATGACAATGGTGAACTAAACCCTTTGTTGTTGGGGAACAATGTAATCTTTTGAAACTCTCATATATTCAAATTCTCATTTATTTCATATGTTTGTCATATGCTTATTTATCAATTGTTGGGTTCTCATTTGTGCTTAATGCTTTTATTATTTAACTCATTCAGTAAAAGATGTTTGTCTTTATCGATATGGGGACGTAAGGTAATGTCATGAACTGGTGGGAAATTCCTTGATTATGCTAATATCGCCTAGGGATAGGGGTAGGACGGTATATGACTCGATATTTTATTGATTTCACTTAGTTTATTGTGCTAGAATTAATCAGGGAATTGTGCTTAATTGTCCGGTATTTTCCCGTTTTTCCTAA
>NC_028359.1:16673748-16676915 GCF_000741045.1 Vigna radiata var. radiata | reverse complement strand
TTTCTTTTAATATGTCATGGCTAAAGAGATTTTAATTTAGAAGTTTTTTTTGCAATTTTAATTTCTTTTGGTAGATTTAATTGAGTGTTGAATGTTCATCGCTTTAATTATGTCTCAATATTTATCTATTGCAGTGTCCAGTTAAGGTTTCCATGCATTTGAATGCTTTCAATTATGTTCGGTTTAATTTAATTTCCATTTTCATTCAATCATTTGCATTCACAAACTCTTCACCAACCCTCTCCCCCCCCACTACGTGTCTGACCTAATTCTCGAACCACATTTGGTCCTTGAGAAACGACCTAGGAGTCACTTCCATCAAAATTTTGCATACTTTTATGCTCATTAAATTTTGCATGGGGTGCGACCTCCATCAAAATTTTGGCGCCGTTGCCGGGGACCAACGGTTTGGTTTTAGGTCTTTTGCTGTGTTATTGTGTGTTGTGTCTTGTCTTGTGTTGTGAGTGTGATGTTCTGTTTCATGTGTTTGTCATTGTGTGTTGCATTTAGGTAGGTTTAGTTGCATATTTTCATTGCATTCTTCTTTTCCCCCTTCTTTCGCATGTCTACCTCTTTTGGCTATGTGGATACTTTTTCTTCTACCTGTGCCTCTGATAGTGCTTCTCACGCATATTCTGCTGATTTTTATGTTGAGAACAATATGACTTATCCTTCCATTCTTGAGAGTGCTCTTTGTGAGCCGATTCCACTTGATGAGGTTGATGTTCATTGCGTTCTCACCTCTGGACTTACAAATTTGCTGCTTAGATTTCATGGGTTTGCAGGTGAATGCCCACATAGACATTTGGAGGAGTTCTACACCATGTGCTCTTCAAAGAAACCTCTTCATGTCACTGATGATCACATGTTTTTAAGGGCATTTCCGCATTCATTAGAAGACGCAGCATGAGAGTGGCTTGTTCATCTTCCACCAGAATTCTGGGCCAATTGGGAAGATCTTAAGCATTTGTTTTTGGATAGATTCTCCCCTACTCAACATCATTTTGATTCATATAGCAACGATCCTGGGTGGAATGATCCTGACCTGGGATGGTATGGTACTTCACAGCTTCAAGATCAAGAACCACCACTCCAGAATTCTTGTATGCCTTCTCCACCTGTTCAGAAACCACAGCAGCTGCAGTCTCATGAGCCTACCCATTCTTTATCAGCTGTTGGTAGGAAATTGGAAAGCAAGCTTAATTCTCTGGAGAGTTTGGTGACACAGCTGGCATCTAACCTCCATTTGCATCTGTTACACGGTTGTGTGCTTTATGTTCTTCCAATGACCACTATACGGATGCTTGTCCGTCTTCAGAGCACCCTGTATCTCATGATGAGCCTCAAGCTTATGCTACCAACATCTACAATAACAGGCAGCCACAACAGAAAAATCAGAGGAAACGGGAACAACAAGAGGCATCTGCCCGACCACCTTCCAAATCTTCTACTTCTTCTGAGCCAACATTGAATGAGTTGTGGGGGCAGATAGCCAGGCAGGCCATTGAGGAATAGTCTCGTGTTTTAGAGGGACCTCCAATTCAGAATGTTCAGATTACTGATGATGATAGTGTCACTCGCATAGAGGATGAGGAGCAGAGTCATGAGCCTACTAGTGCACCATCTACTGTCTTACACTCCTATATCCCCACTCTTGCACTTGAGGAGACTGATGAAAAATTGGAGGACAAGGCAGATATGAACACCACTTTTGAGATAGGTAGACCATCTTCACCTTCTACAACCCAACCAATCTTCAGGGAAGTGGAGGTAAACATACCTATGATTGATTCTGTTGTTGATGATGATGCTAGTGATAGGTATGTTGATGATTATGTTGTTGATGAGCCTGTTTTTAATTCTCCCTCTGTGCATGATGAGAAACAACTTTTGCCATCTTGTCTGAATGTTTGTTCTCCATGCACTGAACATGAATTTGGGCCTGTTGTTGATAATGTTTCTAAACTTGAAATTGATTCATGTTTTGAGGGTATGTCTGAGGTTTAGCTTGTTACACTAGGATTGGGTGTTATACCCTTGCATGTTATTTCTGTGGAACCACATTGAACTAACCATGTTGCAGGAGGTACATATGGGTTTGATCAACACACACCCATGGTGGAAGACAAGGGTGCCAGTATACACGACAGTTTGAAGATTAATAGATACCAGCTGAACCTGCTCATCAACAATCACTTCTTCTTGGATCCAGCTGTGAAGGACATCTCCCTGCTTGATCAAATCTGGAGGATGAAGCAATTCTTCCTCAAGACTTCCTTGCTGAATCCGGTGGTGGAAGAGATCTCCCTGAAAGTCCAAAATTGGCAATTGCCACCATGATCAGGGGAGTTTTCTCTCCCTTTTTCTCCTTCTTTCCCGCTTTTATTGCACTTGTCCATGATCTGTTGACTGTTCTGATTTATGATCTGATGCTTGTGACACATTAAGGACACTGTGTAGTTCAAGTGTGGTCTATTGGGGGAGATTCTGATTTTTCTACGATTAGTTTTTGTTTTTCTGCATTGAATTTTTTGTTTTCTAGATAGTTTTTGTAGTGTCTTGTATACAGTTTTGCATGTTTCTCTTGATTTTTGGACTTGGTTTAGGTTGTAGAGTTGTCTTTCATTTTATTGGTACTTTGATTAGTTTGAATTCTTGCTTTTCTTTGCTTGGCAAGATGATTATGACGTTTGAGAGTTGAATTGATTGTGACACAAATGACCCTGTGTGAGATTTGAGCCACTTGATATTCTTTCTTGTGTGTGATATGTCTCTTGATTGCTTGCACATATGCCTTGGCTTGACTCTGTGATGATTCTTGATTGATATGCATGTTTGGAAGTGATAAAGGCAATTCTGTTGTTGAGCCTCTCTAGCCAGATGAGCCTACCTTGTTGTGATCCTTTGATATCCCCTTTGAGCCTTTACTTTCCCCATTTCTTTGATTTGAAGCTCAGACACTAGCTATGTGAAAAACCATGATTACCTTAACCTTAGGGAATTTTGGAGCTTTGGCATTGTTTTGGGAATAAGTGTGGTCTCCTTGGGGAATTCAAATGAATTGGCTAGTTGGTTCCTCTTCTTGTTTTGTTTATATATATATATATATATATGTGTGTGTGTGTGTGTGTGTGTGTGTGTGTGTGTGTGTGTGTGTGTGTGTGTGT
>NC_028359.1:16668546-16672198 GCF_000741045.1 Vigna radiata var. radiata | reverse complement strand
TAAAGAGATTTTAATTTAGAAGTTTTTTTTGCAATTTTAATTTCTTTTGGTAGATTTAATTGAGTGTTGAATGTTCATCGCTTTAATTATGTCTCGATATTTATCTATTGCAATGTCCAGTTAAGGTTTCCATCCATTTTAATGCTTTCAATTATGTTCGGTTTAATTTAATTTCCATTTTCATTCAGTCATTTGCATTCACAAACTCTTCACCAACCCCCCCCCCCACTACGTGTCTGACCTAATTCTCGAACCACATTTGGTCCTTGAGAAACGACCTAGGAGTCACTTCCTAGCTATACTGCATTCTTTTATGCTCATTAAATTTTGCATGGGGTGCGACCTCCATCAACGGTCAATTGTATTTGCATGGGATCGCATTGCATTATTGGTTACTAGGGGAGGCTAGGGATAGCAAGCCAGTAATTAATAATAGGCTCTTTTCACCAAGGGATTGGGTTAAGGGTAGACCAAGAAAGTTTGCATGCAATTAGATAAATAAGTGAAGTAAATAAGAAGAGTAGATATATGAGAGTGGATAAGATGAAATTGTAAACCCCAACAACACCATTCATCCATAGTTTCTCAAAACCAATTGAATCAATTACATTGCATGTTTATTTTTGTTCTTTGCATACAAACCACTAAATTTATTCCTTTCTCAAATCTTATGCAATTAGTTTACATGAAAGATTAGGCCTTTGAGTCCTTTGGGAAGAACGATATTGAGTTTACCAATTATATTACTTGATAACGATCTAGTACACTTGCCAGGGGATTAACAGCGCCCTTGAACGAAATGCTCCCAAACCTTGAAAAATGGCCCAACGCCACTTTGGACCCAATGTCATATCAAAAACCAAAAGTGAATAGAAAAGTAAGTTATATCTTTTAAAAGAAAAGTAAGCTTCCCATACCTTAGCCAATTATAGAACATGAATCAGTAATAAGTCTTCACACTTCTGCTATATCTTTTAAAAGAAAAGATTTCTCTTTTTCAAAGAAAGTTTTTGACTTACGATGCTCTATATTCTCTTTCTCTATTCTTAACGTAATCTTTTTTCCTTTCTTTTATAAACCCCATTTTATTTTTATTTTAAATAAATCATATTATAATTAAAAGAAACCACCTAGCTAGTGCTCCCTATAATATCTCAAGCGGTTTAAAAAAAATAACTTCCTACCTTTTTTTTTAACTTATATTATTTAAAATATTTTTCTTTATTTTCCACACCCCTATTTATAACTTTCACACCTCAATTACAAAATGGAAAGGACATTCTTGCCCTTGAGAAAATATAAATAAAATCAAACAATTGTTTCACATGAACCTCTCTCTAAAATCTGAACACTCTTACATTCAATCCTAAATAAATATTTTTAGCAACAAGCCAACACATCACAAATTTAACAATCAAACGATAACAAGTGTTACACTTATATCAACAAAATAAATAAATAATATAGAATTTTACGTTCTTCTCAAGACTTGAACACCGACTGAACTGCACAACACCTTGTAATATCATGTAAATTTTAATAAAACATATTTAAGACTTGTTTATAAACTCTACATTTTCTCGGATCTTACACAGAACGTCTTAGGGTTTGTATCTTTTGATGGCTTAGGCACAGAAACATACTTTTCACCCCTTTGGGGCTAGATTTGGAGATGGTGACGGCTCTCCTTTTCTCCTTTTTAGGGTTTCTATCTCTTTCATCCCATTCTTCACCTAGTTTCTCCATGACGGTAGGGAACTAAACCCTATTGTTGTTGGGGGAAATAATGTAATCTTTTGATGTTTTCTCTTATTAAAACTATTGATTATTTATATGGTCTCCATATGTTTTGATTTATCATTGTTGGGTTATCATCTGTGCTTAAGGCCTTTATCGTTTAACTCATTCGGTATATTGATGTTTGTCTTTATTGATATGGGGACGTACAATAATGACATGAACTAGTGAGTAATCTCTTGATTTTGCAATACCACCTAGGGATAGGGGTAGGACGATCAATTGCGCTAGGGGAGGCTAGGGATAGCAAGCCAGTAGTTAATATTAGGCCCTTTTCGCCGAGGGATCGGGTTAAGGGGAGGGTAAGAAAGTCACATAACAAATTAATCAATCTAATATTCAAGGGTAGTATGTAAGAGAGAGCAGAATAGATGAAATTGTAAACCCCCAACAACATCCATTTTATTTTATTTAATTTTTTTTTTCTTTTTATCTTTCTGTTTTTATTTAAAAAAAACGAAAATAAAATAAAATAATATCTTTCCATATTCTTCTCTTTATTCTTCTTCACATTCTTTCCCTCATCCTTCTCCTTATCTTTCGATCTTTCGATCTTTCTATCTTTCTATTTATTTTTCTTTTTATCTTTTTATTTCATTTTTTTTTTGTTTATTTTTTTTTTCTTTTATCTTTAAAAAAAAACGAAATTTAAAATTAAAACAAAAATAAAAATTATCTTTTATTTTTTTTATTTTTTTTTTGGGCTAATTTTATGCTCTAGTGCAGTGTTCTTTAGTGTATGCAGGATAAAATTTTTGGTACTAGGAGCACATGACCATCAGGAGGCAGATAAAGAAGGAGAATTGGTTCACCAACACCCTGATGTGAAAAGTAACAAACCCTAACCTGGCACATCAATGAAATTCAAAATTAGGTTATGGGTTGTCGAGACTATCAAAGCAAACACAGCTCTTACAGTTGGTGACAAAGGAAATTTCCGAGATGTTGTTGGTGTCACGAAGGAAGGAGGAACACCAACATAAAATTTCAACACCTACTGATGGGTGTTTGGGTTTTACCGGGTCAAGCTAATGACGTTAAAAGAGTGCTTGTTGGGAGGCAACCCAGTTTCTTAATTTTTATCTTCAATTTCGTTTTGATTTTATTTTATTTTATTTTATTTTCTTTTATTTGATTTTTTTTATTTTATTTGATTTTATTTGATTTGGTTTTATTTTATTTTATTTTATTTGTTTATTTTTTTTTGGTTATGCGTTGCGTCTGATGGTAGTGATGATAGCATCTACTGATGGATGCTTATACAACATCTACTGATGGATGTTAGGTGATATGGCATTTACTGATGGATGCCAATGAAGATTAGAAAGATTAGCATTTACTGATGAGTGCTACTGGGATAGCATCTACTGGGGGATGTTAGAAGATATAGGTATCTACCGAAGGACATCCGGAAGGTACACCTACTGTTGGGTGGTGGAAGGTAGTGCACTTACTGACAAGTGCCAACCAGGTTTGGGTCAGGCTCGTGATGTTTACTAGGAGGCAACCTAGAATTTCTTCTTACACTTTTGCATTTTAAATTCCTAGAATAAGTTGAATTTTAATTTTGGTGTGTATTCTTGGCTTTATTACTTGTTCTGAAAATGTTTGGCTAACTAATTTGCATGATGGATCTATTTGATGATTATTTGATGTGGAAGAGAATTGAGTAGTAATGCATGATGATATCCATGAAATAGATGGGTGATGAATTTATGATTGTGGTCATGATGCTAGGCATGGTGTATGAATGAATTTTGTGTGAGGAAGCATGTGTGTGACATTTTGAGCTCCAGAGTTTTTATGGTTGCATGTATTGTTCACAGGAAAACATGGATGATATTGCCTTAATCTT
>NC_028359.1:16658302-16668455 GCF_000741045.1 Vigna radiata var. radiata | reverse complement strand
TCATCCATAGTTTCTCAAAACCAATTGAATCAATTACATTGCATGTTTATTTTTGTTCTTTGCATACAAACCACTAAATTTATTCCTTTCTCAAATCTTATGCAATTAGTTTACATGAAAGATTAGGCCTTTGAGTCCTTTGGGAAGAACGATATTGAGTTTACCAATTATATTACTTGATAACGATCTAGTACACTTGCCAGGGGATTAACAGCGCCCTTGAACGAAATGCTCCCAAACCTTGAAAAATGGCCCAACGCCACTTTGGACCCAATGTCATATCAAAAACCAAAAGTGAATAGAAAAGTAAGTTATATCTTTTAAAAGAAAAGTAAGCTTCCCATACCTTAGCCAATTATAGAACATGAATCAGTAATAAGTCTTCACACTTCTGCTATATCTTTTAAAAGAAAAGATTTCTCTTTTTCAAAGAAAGTTTTTGACTTACGATGCTCTATATTCTCTTTCTCTATTCTTAACGTAATCTTTTTTCCTTTCTTTTATAAACCCCATTTTATTTTTATTTTAAATAAATCATATTATAATTAAAAGAAACCACCTAGCTAGTGCTCCCTATAATATCTCAAGCGGTTTAAAAAAAATAACTTCCTACCTTTTTTTTTAACTTATATTATTTAAAATATTTTTCTTTATTTTCCACACCCCTATTTATAACTTTCACACCTCAATTACAAAATGGAAAGGACATTCTTGCCCTTGAGAAAATATAAATAAAATCAAACAATTGTTTCACATGAACCTCTCTCTAAAATCTGAACACTCTTACATTCAATCCTAAATAAATATTTTTAGCAACAAGCCAACACATCACAAATTTAACAATCAAACGATAACAAGTGTTACACTTATATCAACAAAATAAATAAATAATATAGAATTTTACGTTCTTCTCAAGACTTGAACACCGACTGAACTGCACAACACCTTGTAATATCATGTAAATTTTAATAAAACATATTTAAGACTTGTTTATAAACTCTACATTTTCTCGGATCTTACACAGAACGTCTTAGGGTTTGTATCTTTTGATGGCTTAGGCACAGAAACATACTTTTCACCCCTTTGGGGCTAGATTTGGAGATGGTGACGGCTCTCCTTTTCTCCTTTTTAGGGTTTCTATCTCTTTCATCCCATTCTTCACCTAGTTTCTCCATGACGGTAGGGAACTAAACCCTATTGTTGTTGGGGGAAATAATGTAATCTTTTGATGTTTTCTCTTATTAAAACTATTGATTATTTATATGGTCTCCATATGTTTTGATTTATCATTGTTGGGTTATCATCTGTGCTTAAGGCCTTTATCGTTTAACTCATTCGGTATATTGATGTTTGTCTTTATTGATATGGGGACGTACAATAATGACATGAACTAGTGAGTAATCTCTTGATTTTGCAATACCACCTAGGGATAGGGGTAGGACGATCAATTGCGCTAACTTCTGTTTATAATGCGGTATTAATTACTAGGGGAGGCTAGGGATAGCAAGCCAGTAGTTAATATTAGGCCTTTTCGCCGAGGAATCAGGTTAAGGGGAGGCTAAGAAAATCGCATAACAATTGAATCAATCTAATATTCAAGGGTAGTATGTAAGAGAGAGCGGAATAAATGAAATTGTAAACCCCCAACAACATCCATTCATCCATTGTTTTGTGTTTAACCTCAACTGATCAAATTGCATTCATGTTTATTTTTCTGCACTTTATAAAAAGTCCCAAAATATTATTTTTATAGTCTTGATTGGTTAAGCAAAAGCACAACAGTTTAGTGTCGTGAGTCTCTTAGGACAACGGTACTTGGACTTACCATTTTATATTACTTGTACAATTTGGTACGCTTGCCAATTTGTCAACATAGGACGATCAATTGTTTTTGCTTCTGTTCTATAATGCGTTATTAATTGCTAGGGGAGGCTAGGGATAGAAGCCAGTAATTAGTAATAGGCTCTTTTCGCCGAGGGATTGGGTTAAGGGTAGGCCAAGAAAGTTTGCATAACGATTAGATAACAAAGCGATTTAAACAAGAGAAGTAGATAAGAGAGAGCAGATAAGATGAAATTGTAAACCCCCAACAACTCCATTCATCCATAGCTTTTTTCTTGTTAATTGAATCAACCACATTGCATGATTATTTTGTGTTCTTGCATCCGTAACAATTAATTTTTCTTTACAAGTCTTACGATCTCAATTTGCACAAACGATAAGGCCTTTCAAGTCTCTTGGGAAGAACGATATTAGGTTTTACCGATTATATTACTTGGAACGATCTGGTACACTTGCCAGTGAGTCAACACTCTATGGCATAGCTGACTGGCTCTCAGCGCCCCTCAGAACGCAAGCAGCATGGTGCAGCTCCTTCTGTTGGCGCTTAGCGCCCCTCAGAAGGGAATCCAGGCATGGTTGCACGAACATCACCCCTGAGGCCCCTGAAGGGGGCCAGCAAGCGTCCATGCGTGACCAGTGGCGCCGAGGGCCCCAGAAAAGGGCAACCAAGCACCATGCACCTTCTTCAACCTTCTTCTCTGGTGCTTTTGTTGTCCCTCTTGAATTCTGACTCCTTGATACTTTTACTCCTCTTCCAAAACATACCAATAACCTACAAAATTAAGGGAATTTAGTGATAAAATCATTAAGTATAACCTCAATTCACTTATTCAAAAAATTAAGTTAAAAACAAGTTTCTAAGTCAAATAGAGTTGATTTAGTATCAAAATTGCATCACAAATAACGGTAAATTCAACCGTTAGCAATTTGTATGAATTGAGTGTTGTATGAATTGAGTGTTATATGAATTGGTGGTTGATAACCCAATTTTTATACTCTTGCATTGAAACTATTACACTCCTTTAGCATCTTTGTTTCTTTTAATTTTCAATTTTAACTTAGGTTTATGTATCATAGGGAGTTTTAGGTTTTACAAGCCAAGTTGATGGACTATTAAGTTGATGGGTGTTGAGTTGATGGATTGTTGAGTTGATGGGTGTAACCTTGCTTTGCACCATCCTACATATTGTCGAGCTTCTTAATTGCTGACCTATTGAGTTACTAACCTGAGCTGCCATGCTTTTAAAATTAGGCTTGAATGGTGTTAAGTTGTGAGACTTCTATTATGCCGATGTGATAGGTCTCTATATGGAATGGTCCAAATAGAGCTAAGCTAGGGTTGTTCAATTGTCACATTAACAAACAAAACAACTTTTGGCAACTTTACATATTATTGTACGGAGAATCCTGATTTTGGGGTTCGTGTGGTGTTGAACGCCACTTCTTTCGCAGTTTCACCTGCTTACCCTTAGTTAGGGCATTGAGCATCGACGGCTTGGGCTTATGGGCCAATTTTTTTATCTGTTTAAGGACTTGCTCGCATTAGGGTTCACATCTTTTGCTGGCTGAAGCTCAGAAACACATTTTTCGACCCTTTGGAGGCAGATTGGGAGCTATCCTCATCTCTTTCTAAGGTTTTTATCTCATTCTTCTATTGTACATCAAGGTTCTCCATGACAATGTAGAACTAATTTCATTTGTTGTTGGGGAAGATGTAACCTCTAAACTTTCATGTATTTGAATATGATTTAAACATTTTATCCTTCTTTCATTGAATGTTAGTGATTTTCTTCTATTCCTAATGCTAATTATGTTTTGGCCATTCATAGTTTGATATTTGATTTGTTTAAGTATTGGGAAATATCTTACGAATCATGATCTGGAGAATTTCACCCAAAGGGAATATTGCCTAAACATAGGGATAGGATGTTTGGTTGTCTTAAGCTTCTGTTCGTAATGCAGAATTGATTATTAGGGATGCAAGGGATTGTGGTCTAATAATTAATGATAGGCTTTTTACGTCGAGACATTGGGTTCTAAGTAATTTAGAAAGTGACATTAACATTCAAATGAAGAAGACGAATTCTTATATGCATGAAAGTAAAGTAGGTGAAATCTAAACTCCAACAACATCTTCATCTCATCTTATCAATATAATCCACTCATTCTTGTTTTAGCCCCAATTGATCAACTTGCATTCATATTAATTTTTATTGCATTTGCATTTTAATTAAATGAAATTTTCTTCAGTACGCGATTGTTTAGTGCCACAAGTCTCTTGGGAAATGATACCTGGTCTTACAATTTATTATTATTTGATACGATTTGGAACACTTGTCAAATGTTTAACAATTATTTACCAAAACAGATTTAACATAAGCAAATCATATTGACCCATTTCTTTTATCATCAACATGCAGTAACATAATTAAACTAATTTCATAAATTCACAAACTAAAAGCTAGTTTCCCTTGCTTGTTAAAACAATTCACAAGATTCTAACCAACGAAACTTCTCTTAATTTGTAGGATGGTTTATCTACACATAAGAACAATTACAAATATCATTATGATCACTGATAGGAAGAGACTTGTATTGATGACTCAAGAGATGCATGCAAGTGGAAGAAGACTCGCATGCAACATATGACAAAAAAAGACAAAGAAAAATAGTTAAAATTCAACTTACTCAAACAGAGAAACTAATCGGTGCAAATTGAAGAGTTTATTATAAGAATCAATCTTATGATCTTGATTCTTCAATAAGACGAATAGAGAAAAAAGACTCTTAAAAAAAAAGTAAAAAACTCTACAAAAGTAGTTTTTAAAAAAATAATATATTTTTAAATAATAAAATTCGTTCTTAATAAAACTAGTTAAATTAAAACTTTTTACTATCCTTCTAAAATGTCATTAATGTTATCTTATAGGTCTTAGATATATAATATATGAAAAAGTGTTCTTATGTCATTAACTTAATTATCATGCTAACAACGTGGATAAACTAAAAGTAAATGAACTTAAAAAAATGTCTTTCAATTAATAAATAATTGGAGTGGAAGAATTTGATGGGGCAATGAAAGAAATTTAGTGCGTGTTTATATATTATTTATTTTAATTAAAAGTGATAAATAAATAAATATATAAACAGAGAAATAGATGTTGTAAAAAATTGTCATGTTTACAAAATAGTATTTACATTTGGTTATACGTAAGTATGATGGTGAATATCTATAATACTTAATTTCTTTAAATAATATAGACATTTTTTTTATCTTTGTCTTATAATTTATGTCACTGTAATTTTTCCATTGTCAATAATATTAAAACGACAGTTTCATTTAAATTAAATATTTAATAATATTATATTTTTTATTTTTATTTTTACGAAAAGGTTTTAATAAATATTTAAATTAATAATGGTATTGACACAAATAAGAATGAATATAAAACTGAAATTTCATTCTCAATAAAATATTAAAAATAGAAATAAGTGTAATTTTTTATTTCAAGATTCAAAATGATTCTTCATACAATAAAACACGCTTAACTTTTTTTAGGAAAATAAATATTCCTTCTTCTAGTGTACTTAAAATTTTTATTCATTAGTGCAAAAATGTTGTTTAACGTCGGTTAATTTGGGTAGTTTCGTATTCGACGTCTATTACAGTGACGTTACTTTGCATCAGTCAGGTAATGACAGACGTCTATATAGACGTCGGTTTTGAACACAACCGACGTCTAATTAGACGTCAGGCGAAGTAACAATAGACGTTACCATAGATGTCAGTGGTAAACAAAATAGATGTATGAACGCGCTGGATCGTTTTATGCATTGTTACGTATTGGACGTCGCTTTGTGCATTGACTGATGTATGTGGACGTCAGATTCTGCCTTAACCGACGTCTACTGGGCAATTTTTTTTTAATAAAATTTTATTTTTCGAATATAACCACACCTGAAAATCAGAAAAATTTCCCAGAACAATTGTTTATAATAAATTATTGTTTGTTTGAGCTATAAATAAATATAATTCAATCCAAGATCAATAAAAAAATATTATAAACTTAAACTAAACCTAAGTAATTGAAAACAACAAAATAAGTCTTGCTCTAGTTCCACTTTTGGATAACATAAGTTGCCCACTCTTCCCTTATCTGCCTTATCATGCCTTCGGTTAGAGCAGATGAATTGTTGAAGTTCTGCACAATTAAAAAATATTTATTATGGTTTGATATATGTTGAAAAGAATTAATTGATATTTTGATGTTTTCAAAGTAAGCCTGATTATTACCTCATTCCACTTATCTGTAATGCCAGCTCGAATGATGGTCTTAATCCAACACATCACATAGTACCCACATTCCCATGAATCAAGTTGTTTGTTACACTAAAATGACAAAGTAAATATAGTCAAGAATTAAGATCATTGAAAAACAAAGTAAATGAATTAAAACTATAAATGCACCAAACCTTGGGATACAATACTTTATTTAGCTGACCTCAAGATGTACCCATTACTCTATTTACATTAAAACAGAAAGTAATATTAATTTAAGTATTATGAAATCATTAAAATTTAAGGCCGACATGAAATTAAAAGTCATTTTTAGCGAAATACTTACCCTTGAAGCAGGACTCTCAAGTCATCTTTCATCTTCTTATGCAGCGAACATAAGAAGACAACTATATTTTTTTTGGGAATGAGGACTACCAGTTGCCAGTGAGCCCTGTTTTGAACATCATAAATAGTTAGTAAACTAATTAAGTAAACTTTAATTACCTTTTACATAAAAGAAGGCATACCCGTCAATGTATGGCACAAGGTATATGTCTCTGTTTGACTCAGCCATCCATGTTTCCAAATAATTTTGTTTCACTTCATCTGTGTTACCACAACGTTAGATGGTCTGAGGCTCAACAAATCCGTAAACGGAAGACCGACCTTGATCTACAATGATTGTGTCCATGTACCTATAACAACAAAGTTAACTTATTACAAAGTACGCATCTAAATTAAAATAATATGGTACACAAAATTAATTGTCTTACATGCACTAAAGTTGAATAATGGAAATATTCAATCACTTGTCTCCTGAAATGATCTTCGATACATCATTGAATGTGATATATACTGGCAAGTGGGGGGCAGAGACCAAATACTCTTAAATCCCAGTATATTTCTACTGATCCTTTGGTAAACCTGGGACATCTTGCCATTAGTTTTGATATGGGATCATCCTCCGCTTCAGCCATGTCATCACCATCATCATATTCAGGTATTGGTACCTCATTCATCGGCTGCTTTTGAGGACGTGTGAACTGAAGATAACATTTTCAAAGTTATTAACAAATATTTTGAAACTATAATATAAAATAGCCAATGATACAAATATTATACCTGTTGTGTCCCAATGTGTGTGACAACCAATGCTCTAGGCCAAGATAAAAAAGTTCCTACGGCCTCTTCCACAAATTGAACTTCTGGAGTGGGTACAGGCAATTGAGCCTGGGGATTCCGAACCTCGTCAATCATGACACGCACGTGCTAGGGCGCTATGGGAACACCATGAATAGTGACTCCTCCCTCAACTACTCGTCCAACAGCCACAATGTGTGCGGGATCCCCTTCAACCAACAAGTCATACTAACCACTGTAGTCAGTAGGTTCAACAGCAGAGCAGGATCCTTTGGTGCTGGTACGAAGGGGTGTGGAAGTTTCAGTTGGCACACGCAGGGTACCCTGCATCATGGATTGCAACTTCTCTTCAAGCGCTCTTTGTATTTGTTTTTATTCTTGTATTTGCTCATTGAATCGCTGCTCCATTTGACGAAATATTTCTTCCCACTGAAGATCCATTTGCCTCAATGCTTCCTGATTCGTTGGTTATGGTGTTTGAGTTGTTTTTTTAATAGGGCCAAAGTACTCACGAAGACCAATGGACCCAAGAACTGCACGTACACATCCTGGGTGCTCCGATTTTCCAATGGTCGTTGTTAATATGTCCTCCCTACCTTGGGGAGTAAATGTTCCCTGCGTCTGCTGCTCAACCAACTCATCCTGCACATTAAAAATGTTACGTTACTTAAATTGCAAGATATGAATAAAATACAAAAAGTAATGTTTAAAATTTGAACTTACAATTCTCTGTGAGATCGCTATGGCTGAGGCAGATGTCATGTTCCCATCAGATTTCGTTTGAGTAGCCTTCCACATCTCGTACCTTGTAGGTGGAGGTGCTAGGTTCGGGGACTCAAGCCCCAACTCATCTGTTCGACTCTTCTTAAGTTTCTCCTCCAGTTTCGCATAACCACCTCGTGATAACACGTGTGGTGTATCATTTAGCCTTTGCCTTTCTTGGGCGGATAACCTTTTACCCTGTAAAACAATTTTTATGCATAACTATATAATAATAAAAACTGCTTTTAAGACGTTGTTGGTTAAGATAAATACCTTCCATTCCTCAGTTTCTCTAGTTTTACGAAACTGAATCCATTCTTCTTCTGTGAATGAATATTCCTTAGATGGATTCTCATGTTGTCTGTCTCAAAATACATACAGACGTGTTAGCCTTTGAAATCTCTCCACATCTTACATATCTCTGTTAAGATTTTCCGCCACACTGGTTCTTGGGTTAAGATGAACATGTATCCTCTGCCCAGGAACCTGTCCGGATGCCGCTTCTGGAAAACGTGTCGCTCTTCGTGTACATCTGTTGTGTGCTGATGCTGAGTCTGAGGTCAACATACCTGAAAAATATATACAAGGTTAGTATGAATTGAAATTGAAATATTCATCAAAATAAAAATTCATATAAAGTCTAAACAAAAATAAAGATGTTACTTATTAAGATATTGTTTTCTCCCAGAAACCTTCATCATGATCACTACGAATTGCATGTATGTCATCGGCAACGTCATCAATAGAGTCTTCAATGGGTCTTGAAGTGCTACATGTTGTCTTAAGAATATCAAGAGATTCTTCATCATCAAAACCGTGCATGTTTTTCCCTTCCAAAACCACTGACCATTTTTCATTCGTTGGATCGCTGACGTAGAATATTTTCCTTGCTTGACTTGCCATAATAAATGGTTCATCAATGAAACTCATCTTTGTTAGATCTACCAATGTGAAACTAGATCCATCTGTAATGATTCCAGAATTTATATCAACCCATTTACACTTGAAAACAGAGACTCTAAACCTGACATAATCCACCTCCCATATTTCTTGTATTACTCCAAAATAACTAATTGCTACAGTGATTGGATTTTTGTCTTTAGAACTACAGAAGTGCATTGACTCAGCTTTTAGTGTAATCCCACTATTTTGAACTCTACTTTTATCATCTTCTTCCTTTGTCTGAAAAGAGATATTGTTAACATAGTACCCACCATATTTAATGACTTCTGTGTTCAGCCCCCGAGATAGCCTCAATAGAGTTTCGGAAACATTTGGAGTCGCATAAATCTTTTTCTTAAACCACGGTAAGAAGGTTTTGACATGTTCATTAAGCTGCCATTTTTCACTCATTCTTGGGTGTATTGCCTTTATTTCATTAACGTGTTCAGAAATGTAAGGAATAACATCATCAATGTTCTTTAAGATGTACAAATGAGCTTGATCAACTTCTTCTCTACTCACACGTTGAATCCTCACACCACAACCCTTACCTTCACATCTTCCTTCATTTATGCTCTCAGGTAGAACGACTGGTTCACAACTTGGCATGTAAGCTAAACAAAATTCAATGGCTTCTTCTGCAATGTATCGCTGTATGATTGAAGCTTCTGGTCTATACTGATTCTTGACATATCCCTTTAAGATTTTCATGTATCTTTCAACATGATACATCCACCTTAGGTAAACCGGCCCACATATTCGAATTTTTCGAACTAGATGAACAATCAAATGAACCATGATATCAAAAAAAGAAGGTGGAAAATACATTTCCAATTCACATAGTAGTCTTATTCCTTCATTTTCCAATTGATCTAAACATCGAGGGTCAACAACTTTCTTTCAAATGGCATTAAAAAACAAACACAGACTTGTCAGAATACCCCTAACAGAAGAAGGTAATATGCCTCGAATAACAACCAGTAACAATTGTTGCATCCATATATGACAATCATAAGACTTTAAACCAACTAACTTCAGCTCTTGCATAGAAACAAGGTTACTAATATTAGAAAAATAACCTTGTGGAACCTTCACACTTCTTAAAGACTTACAAAAACTTTGTTTTTCTTTTTTAGAAAGAGTATGACAGGCTGGGGGCAAATAAGTGCGTCTACCTATTGTCTGTGG
>NC_028359.1:16629240-16657462 GCF_000741045.1 Vigna radiata var. radiata | reverse complement strand
ATCATTGACAACATGACATATTTTCTCTTCATGCACAACAATGGAGAAAGATTGTATATCATCAACATAACTGGCCATGAACTGTGTTTGCCACTTAAATTCCCGTACGGATTCATACCATCAGTTGCAATCACAAGTCTTAAGTTTCTTGGATCTGCACCAAATTCTGGAAATGTTTCATCGATCTTCTTCCACTGTGGTGAGTCTGCTGGGTTTCGAAGAAAATTATCGCACTTTCTTCCTAAAACGTGCCATTTAAGGTTCTTTGCATCCTCCTTAATAGAGACCATACATTTGAACCTAGGTATTATAGGCAAATACCACATGACCTTACCAGGTGCACCATCATTACCTTCTTCAGTGTTTTTGTCAGATTTCTTTTTAAAATGGCTTAAACCACATGTTGGACAATAGTTTAGTGAAACAAACTCCTTGATGTACAAAACACAATCATTGGGGCAAGCATGTATCTTCTGATATTCAAGACCTATTGGACATAAAACTTTTTTGGCCTCGTAGTTACGAATAGGAAGAGTATTATTTTCTGGAAGCGTCTCCTTCAGCAACTCCAACAACTCTGTGAAACTTTTATCGGTACATCCATTCCTTGCTTTTAAACTAAACAACTTCAAAGTTGCAAACAAACGTGTAAAGTTCGTGCAGCCTGGGTACAACGGTTGCTCATAATCATTGATAAGACAATCGTACAAATTAGCTCTTCTAAAGTTATCTTCACCAACATCACATATCATGTCCTCTAAATGATCACTCATCCATTCTTCCACATAATTTGTTCCTCGTGACGTCATAGTGTGGTCCAGTACTTCTCCATGCCAAGTCCAAACGGTATACGATCTCGTTATGCCGAACATGAATAGATGATCATGCAAATTGCCCATGTCTTGTCGTATTTGATTAGCACAACGAACACAAGGAAAAAAATATGTCCCGTTCACAGACTTTGCATTTTCTTTAACATATTGCAAGAACACTGAAACACCCTTCTCATATTCTTCAGAGATGCGACGTGCATTCATCCAACTTCGATCCATACTATATTAATTGTTTGTGTTAAATTTCAAATGGGAACTAAGTTTCGCTTAGTGATTTCATACTTATAATCTAACATGCCAATTATAATAACACAGATAAAATTTATCACATACATATTCAAAAGCCGATAACACATGCATACCTAAAAGCCAAAAACATGCAAACGCAAAAGCCAATAACATGCATACACAAAAGACAATAACATACATACAATAAAAGTTTTAAACATTGAAGCTAACCTTCTTAGCATATTCAAACAAAAATGGAGGGAATTGGAGGACTGCACCCCCAAAAATATAGGCAAAAAACGGTCAAAAACGTCGCCCAAGAACACGTTACAAATTGCATGAAAACGCAACGAAGACAAAATTTAATCGGTTGAAATGGAAGATATCTCAGCAAAGAGTCACTTAATCGGAGTAAAACTGAATTTAAACGATGCAAAAGCAAGAAAATGAACCTGAAAGCTATGCCGCAACAGAAAGCGCGAGGAAGAAGACGATGAATAGTGGTGTAACTACTCGCGGGTTCGCGTTCTGAAGTTGATGTTACTATAGACGTCGGTTAGCTATCGTGACTGACGTCTGTCAGGTTATAAACGTCGATCCTATCACTAATATGACGTCTAAATGATTTAAATATTAATATTGGTGCGAATTATAGACGTCAGGTATCTGAGCAAGTGACGACTAGTTGGACATAGTCGTCGGTTACCATGCAACTGACGTTTATGTAGCAGAACAATCATGACAGTTTCACCTAACTGTCAGGACATAGTCGTCGGTTACCATGGGACACCGACGTCTTTGTCTAAGACCATTAATGACACTCAACTACCTGTCAACCTGTAGACGTATGTGTGTCTCCACCGACGTCTATTTCGCGACTGTTCACCACTTCTGAGACCTTTAGACGTCGGTGTTTGTCATTGTGACGTCTATACCTCGACTCTTCACCTTATCTGGCAGACCTTTAGACATCACTGTTGAAGGGCCCCAACGTCTATAGTTCTTCATTCATCGGTTGGAGTTTAGCCCGACGTCTAGTTGCTCTACTTAATTACGAAATTGTCACCGGTCATCGTTTAATGTCAATTGACGGAACAACCAACGTCTCTGGGGTGACGTTAAACACCGTTTTTCGACTAGTGATTCGAAGCTTTTAAAATGGTAATCTAAACATATCTTCAATTTACAAGAGAAATTAAAACTACATTATTATAATATTAAAAAGTCGAATATACAATTAAACCAAAATATTCATATGAAAGTTATGTGTTTCAAATTTTGTACTTAATGTTTATATAATTTTATATAATATTACCTTTTTTTTCATCTATTTCACTTTATCATTAAATATATCTATTATATATTGTACTTAAAATCTTTTAATAAAGAGTTTAATCATATAAAATAAACTATTTTAAATTTTTATAATTTAATTGAAATTAAAATATGAATAATTACTATTTTTTGAATCTACATGAAAATCTCTTCTTGTTATTTTATTGGTTTATTTCTATTATATATTGTACTTAAGATCTTTTAATAAAGAGTTTAATCATATAAAATCAACTATTTTAAATTTTTATAATTTAATTGAAATTAAAATACGAACAATTACTATTTTTTGAATCTACATGAAACATCTCTTCTCGTTATTTTATTAGTTTATTTCACTCTATCGTTAAATATATCTATTATATATCGTACTTAAGATCTTTTAATAAAGAGTTTAATCATAAAAAATCAACTATTTTAAATTTTTATAATTTAATTGAAATTAAAATATGAATAATTACTATTTTTTGAATCTACATGAAACATCTCTTCTCGTTATTTTATTAGTTTATTTTCTGTTATCTTTTTTCCATTATGTTTTAATTTATTTTTTTCTTTCCTAAATTAATACCTTTTATTATAAATTTTATATTCTAATTAAAAATATATATAAAAATAATTTTCATAGAAATATGTTATAAATAGTATATATTTATAAAAGGCTTAATTAATGTTTAAATCGAATATTGTCAACTAAGTTCCCATCAAATTTTATTGATTTAAGGAATATTTTTAATTGAGTTTTTATTTTTTATTTTTTTTCCATTAATTATTTGACACGAGTGTTATATTTCTTCATTTATCTTTTATCGTGTTAAAAAATATGAGATTTTGTAATTAAGATATAATAATTAATATGAAAAAGACAAATGATTTTTACATTAATTAAAAAAAATTATATTGATCAGATAACCTCATTTATTAACATTTGAGAAAAATAATAATAAAACAAAATATAGAAAAAAAAGATAAAAAAGAAAAGTTTGAGTAATCAAAAAATGAAAAAAAAAATAACAGAAATTCAATAAAAACATTGACATATTTAAAACTTACTTAACTCTCTAAAAATGATATCTAACATTAAAAAAAAAAAAAAACTTAGAAAAACAGATTTTATATATGAAAAATTTGAGTACTTAGCCTAACGACTAAAGTGAGAAAATTTTACTAATTCTTTTGATATCATTTAAAGGATATAAAAAAGTCTATTTTAAATTTAAGTCATATAAATAAAAATCAATTTATAAATTTATATGTATTTATTTTATTTATAAATTTTAACTTATATATTATATGTTATAATAAATTTCTTTTATTATTTTTTAAAAATTTATTATTATTCTTCTAAAAATTATTCATCTATAAATATGTCTGTTAGATCAATTTAAATCCATTATGATAACATTCATATAAAAATTAACCTCAACTATTCGTTTAATTTAATTTAATCTATTTTACATGTTATTTATATTGTTCTCTCGAATTAGACTTATTTTCTCATAACAAAATATTTTATGTAAATTATCATGCAAATAATCGTTCTGATGTTTATTTTTTCAATGTGGATGGAGTCAAGAAGAAGATATATTTTTCAAAAAATACAATCCATGATGATGAAAATACTTGTACAATAAAAGGTCATTTTCCATAAACAATAGTCACGTGTTGTAATAAAACAATATTTTATCCAAACGAACAAGTCATACTCACAAAAACTGGCCATGATAAATATATCTTTCAAAAAAAAAAAAAAACTCAAACCATATCCCTCTTACTAATCTTTATTAATTATTAATAGTTGAAATTTTATATACGATAATTTTATAAATAAAATAATGTATTACAAGTATTTTATCTTCTAAAATTGCAAAATTAACAAGGGAATACCTAAAGTCATCATAACGATGGTGCTAAACTATAAACCAGATATATTATAAAAAATTAAAATAAAATAGAAATGAATAAAAAGATTATTATTATTAAAACATGAGAATAAGTATTTTCAATTTTAGAGTATCGATAATATAAAATCTTCCCTTATACAACACATTCACAAGAAATTATATCTAACCATCTATTATTTTAATCAAAGTTGTCATTTAATCTTCTTCTTACCCTATCATATGAGAATTTTACCACAGATCCGTGGAGAACCAGAGAAATAATAATTTATGGTTCATGGCCTTTTCATCACGTTTTAAACAAGAGATTTTTTTTCAGCATAAAAAAGTTGCTTCAATAAAAAAGTTATTTTCTCCTATAAAATTTTGATGGGTTAAATATGTTTTTCGTCTCTCTTGGCCGTTTTTGTGTTTAGTCCCTATTTCAAAGTATAGTATAATTTAGTCCTTCAAATTTAGAAAACTCTGGTATTAGTTCTTTTTATCAAAATTTTTTAACTTTATTTGCTGTTTCAAACACGTTTCTCAGTTAACATTGAAGCAAAAATGTGTCAAAATGTGTAAAGAATCCAAATGCTATAATGTAACGTGCTTGAAACAGCAAATAGAGTTTAAAAAATTTGGTAAAACAGACTAAAACCATAGTTTTCTAAAGTTGAAGGACTAAATTGTACTATACTTTGAAAGAGGAACTAAACACAAATAGACTAATAATTGGGGGACGAAAAACATATTTAACCCAATTTCGTTTGGATATATTGAGACTAACATACAAGTACTAAGAAAATATTTGGACAATTTTTTTAAATACTTTTAAAACCAAAAAGAAATTGGGCTATATTTTTCATAAACTAAATTAGTTTGTCAATAAACAAATTCGCAACAACTTTCTGGTATTAACTCCTTAATAGACGATTTTTAGTTCATGCATAAATTAATTTGATTTATAAAAAAATGAATTATTTTCATATTATATTTATAAAGAAATATTTCATGGTATCCTTTCAATCTTAAAGGTTATTATTATTATTTCTTTAGTTTAAAAATAACTAAAGTTTTAACCCTATATAAAATTAATTATCTTATTTCCTATTTTAAATAATAAAAAAAAAACAAGATTTATGAAAAGAACATTATTTCCGTGAAATTGTTTCATGAAGTTACATACTTATTACTATTGTTTATACGTGGAGAAATAACTTTAAACTGGTAAATATTTTATGAAGATTTGGTGATAGTTATTATTTTTGCCACCATTTTTAGGGTATTTGCTGACTTTGATCCACGTGGTGTTTCACGTTGATGTAGTTATCCAAGTTGTGTTTGGAGTTATTACCAAACTTTTACTAAAATGTTGCTTTGTTGACATTGACTAGGATGTTGCTTGTGAACACTTCCTACTTTTCTGGCACAAATAGGTTTCAATTTTTCTTTCCCTTTTTCCTTCCCACGACAGCTATAAATACCCTTTAAGAATTGCAGTATTGCACCGTCTATTTTCCGCGTCTTCTGTATCTCTCAAAAAAATTGAAATTTTTGTGTTTGCTTTTTCATTCTTTTGAACTGTGCAAAGGGAAAAATGAATGCACTCGCAGCCACCAACAGGAATTTCAGGTTGGCCTCTAGGCTCCTGGGATTGGATTCCAAGCTTGAGAAAAGTTTGCTCATTCCATTCAGAGAAATCAAGGCATGTTAACCTGCAAATTTACCACGTTTTTTACTTTGTTTTTTGCAGTATAGTGTTGAAGGGTGCAAAACAGTTTTCTTGCAGAAACTACACCCTTTTCTCTGCATTTTTCAAGATTTGTTGCAGCCAAAACTTTCATGCATTCATAAATGATGATCATATATACCTCAATTCTTCTTTAGTTGGTTCTTATTTGCTTACTGTTTGAATGTGTGATGAAACTGACATCATCCATTGACCTCCTTTTCTTCTGTCAAGTTTTTTGGTTAAAGATTCATTCTTTGTGAAAACTTTTTTGTATTGGTTATGATATGTTTGTGAAATCACTACCTTTTCCTTGATGACTGAGTGTTGTGCTGACTGTGTATTTGTTAGATAGGCATGACAGAGATCAACAACTACTGTTCTAAATCTTGTTGAATGAAAATGCAGGTTGAGTGTACCATCCCTAAAGACGATGGCTCTTTGGCCACTTTTGTTGGATTCAGGATTCAACATGATAATGCCAGAGGCCCCATGAAAGGTGGAATCAGATACCATCCTGAGGTGAATTACATTCTGACTTTCAAATACCATAGTTACTCAGCAACAAATCTAAATTCAAAACACAAACTAACTATAGACTTTTATCAATAACAGCATTTACTTATTTTTACCTTGTATTTTACACCTTTTCTGATCAGTCACATGTCTTTTAATTCTATCAATGTTAGAAATCTAAATATGAGGTTAAGTTCCATATTGAGTAAAAATAGGAAAGTTGAGCAATGTATAAGACAAAAGACAAACCCATTATCTTAAGATTTTGTCACCTATGTGTTTTGGACTCATGTTTTATTGGTGTTTTGTCTCTCCTAGGAAGTCACTCAATTTTGCAGTCAAAATTAGTCCTCATTCTTATACTTTAAGAATGATAAATTTGGTTTTCATATCTTTTATAATTAGTGAATTTCAACTTTCATCCCAGTGTCTTAAATTCATAAAGAAGAATGAAACTTACCAACTAGAAAATAACTTGTTGACCAAAACCCTAGTTTTCAAATATAAAAACCAGAACAAATTTTGACTGAAGATTCAGCACCTGAAGCACATTTTATCCTATATTGAATGCAGGTATGATTCCATTCATGACCAAAGAAGGAATTGAATTGGCCTAAATGTGTTATTATGATCTGTTTATAGGTTATGAGTTCTCTCATTCAATTATATATGTTTTGGCTTGAGCAGGTTGAACCAGATGAAGTGAATGCTTTGGCACAACTAATGACATGGAAGACAGCAGTAGCAAATATACCATATGGTGGGGCCAAAGGAGGGATAGGATGTGATCCATCAGAATTAAGTGTGTCAGAGTTAGAGAGACTTACCAGAGTTTTCACACAAAAAATTCATGATCTGATTGGAGTTCAGACAGATGTACCTGCACCTGATATGGGAACAGGACCACAGGTGAGTACAACAATTATGCTTATCTATATGCTGATAAAATTATTTAATACAAAACACTAACAAATCACACTTCTTTTGTATGGTCTTATGCAGACTATGGCTTGGATACTAGATGAGTATTCCAAATTTCATGGCCACTCTCCTGCAGTAGTTACTGGGAAACCTATTGTAAGTAGATTAAAACATTTATATTTCTCATTTTAATGGCCTTTGAACTGTGCCACAACAGCACCCTATGCTTAAGAAACAAATTAGCAAAACTAGGAAAACACTTTTTTCTAACACTTTCTTTGTAGTTAGATTATTAGTTAGAGTTTCATATGAATTCCATTAAGGAGGGTTCCACTCCCTACATAGTCAGTCAAACAAGAATTTCAACCAATAACAAAGAGTGTGCTTAGAAATGTGTTGATTTTATCTCCCAAAACAATTCCCATATCTAACATTTTGTGTTGAAATAGGATCTTGGTGGATCTCTAGGCAGAGATGCAGCAACAGGAAGGGGAGTCCTCTTTGCAACTGAGGCTTTGCTTAAGGAGCATGGAAAGAGTGTATCCGGACAACGGTTTGTCATACAGGTACTACTTGTTTTTATTACCCTTGATTTCTATGCAAAATGAAAAACAGCATTCATTATATGCCAGGGTTAATAGGTTTTTGGTCCCAATATTTGAGAAGTTTATTCAATGTGAATCATCAATTTTTTTGTCCTCGGATCAATCACCATTTTATTTAAAAGGAAACAATGTGGTTTCTTTTGATAAATTAGTGTTAACATCATTTGGAAGGTGACCAACTTTTCACTTCCTCCTTTTCTACTTCCTGCACGTGTTTCTACTTTCTCTAGAGGCAGCCATGGTGGTGCAGTAAATAGAAACGGATAGAGAAAATGAAGAGTTGGAAACCACTGAGAGGTGGTTAGCTTTCAAATGATGTCAACACCAAATTAACATAAGGAACCACATTCACTCCTTTTAAATAAAATGAGTTGAATACAAAAAAGAAAACAATTGAAGAATCTCTTCAAATAAACCCCTCAAATATTGAACAAAAATCATATTAACCCTTATATGTTATGTATGGACTGGAGCCTCTAACATCATGCATAGTAGTTTGAAAATTATGTCCACAACAATGACTGATAGACATGTACTATTTAAATGTGAAAATTCTCCAAGAAAAAGTTCATGAATCCTTTCCTAATAATTTTGATGAATATGAGATAAAATCATACAATTAACCCTGCTTTGTGTGTCTTCAGGGTTTTGGAAATGTAGGGTCTTGGGCTGCCCAACTGATCAGTGAGAAAGGTGGCATAGTTGTCGTTGTGAGTGACATAACTGGGGCCATAAAGAACAACAATGGTCTTGACATACCAAGTCTACTCAAGCATTCCAGAGAAAACAGAGGAGTGAAAGGATTCCACGGTGGTGATGCTATTGATCCCAAGTCAATTTTGGTTGAAGACTGTGATGTTCTTGTCCCAGCAGCTCTTGGAGGAGTCATCAATAGGTGCTTTTACTTAAACTACAAAATTCTTGTGTGCTTAGTAGATCACTAATTTAACTGTATTTCATCACATTTACCTTGGAAGCAGAAGTCAAAATGCACCACAAACTTTTTCTTTAGTAATTGACTTGCACTTTAGTTCTTGTGATGATTTAATCTTTAATAACTTCACGAATTTTTTCACTTTGGTCTTTGGATTTGAACAATGTTGTAAAATACCATTCACTTTATTTCTAAATGTCCGTGAAAAACGTAATCTAAAAGGACTAAAATGAAGTTTTTCTGTGTTACTCCACAAAGGATCTTGACAAAGTTGCTTGTCGCACAAATTTATTGCCTTCAATACTCAAGCATCCTAAACATCTATGTGTTCAAAAGGATATCTATAATGAATATATTATTGTAACCTTTTTATCTAACTCTTTTTATATGGTTGAAGGGAAAACGCCAATGATATTAAAGCCAAATTTATTGTTGAAGCAGCCAATCACCCAACTGACCCTGAGGCTGATGAGGTTAGTTTCCATTGTATTCTTTCTTTCATATGAACAAAAAACAAACCAATGAAAGAGAAATAATAGAAAATATCGAGTTTTTTAACTTCCAACTCATTTTGCAGATNCTGAAAAAGAGAGGGGTTGTGATCCTGCCAGATATTTTTGCAAATTCAGGAGGAGTGACAGTTAGCTACTTTGAGTGGGTGCAGGTATTTTTATCTGTTAATTCTAATATGTTGTTAGTATTACTTTATGTTCCCACCTTAAGTCTATATCATTTGAGTTAATCACTGTATTTGAAGTACTGTCCGTTTTATAGTCTGAAACTTCATTTTGTCTTTAAAAGANGGTTTCATTTTGTCCTTAAAAGATGGCTGAGAAGATTGAAAAAAAGAATATATTTAAATTATTCTTAATCTCTAATTCCTAAGCAAGACTATTGGAACACTTTTTAACCATATTTGTCTACGGTTTTTAAATTGTCTATTCATTTTTTCTTTCATGACAAAACATTGTCAAATACTTTGGTAACATGTGTGGTTCCAAATTCACTTACAATTATGTTGATTGAGTTGATGAAGACATTATAAAATTAACTATGACCAAATGATGATTATTGTGTAATGTACAGAACATACAAGGATTCATGTGGGATGAGGAGAAGGTGAACAATGAATTAAGGACATACATGACCAAAGGGTTCAAAGATGTTAAGGACATGTGCAAAACCCATAATTGTGACCTTCGTATGGGGGCATTCACCCTTGCAGTTAACCGTGTGGCAAGGGCCACTGTCCTTAGAGGTTGGGAAGCTTAAACAGCATGACACTATTGCTTCTTTGAAGAAAGGGCTTCATTTTTCAGCCTCAGCAACATGTTACACAATTCTGGCTCGTGGCTCTCTGTCTCTGAAATAGAAAGACAAAATTCAAGAAATTTATACCCATTTCTTATGTTTCGTTATTTTTTGTGTCAATTGTTGTATTTTTATCATTCTAAGTTTAATTGTGTTAAGTTTATGAATGGCTTATTTATGCCTTAGATATGTTTCTAGAGTATAATCAGTATGCGATCATTGCTAAATTTATAAATTCAAAATGGCAAGTTTCAAACGCGCAGGTTTGGAGGCACTAGATTACACGATTTCTTGATTTTTTTTTCAAAAGGTTTTATATATATATATATATATATATATTTGGTTGAATAAATTTTCTAATAAAATTAAAATTTTTAATTTTCTGTAAAACAGCTTATTTCGTAAAACAATTTAAAACTTTTACAAATTACGTATGGTATAAATGAAGTGCTATCTCATTTGTATAAGAGTTTTTTTTTTTTTTTTCTGTACTCCCATAATTTCTAACTGCACATCCATAATATTTAAAAGTGAAATATATGAAACACATCTCGGAAAGAGTATTCTATAATATAATTTAGATTTAAACCTTTCCTTTGTCCTAATTTTTGTATGTCAATTTGGTCCTTATTTTTTCATTTGTCTCAATTGGGTCATATTTTTTTGTAAAAATGAACCCATTTTGAGAATGTGCTGATGTATGTTGTTTGATTATGTAAATTTTTTTAATTAAATAGACAATGTTGATGTAGCATTATTTATTTCTCATTATTTGGATTTCACTTCTTGATTATGAGAATTAAGATTTGATATTCGAATTAGGGATTTCATTTGCTCAAATGGGAGACAAAAATGAAGATGAAAATTAAAAAGGAAACTAGGGATTTGGAAACCATCGCGCCGTTTGTCTCCAAGTCGTCACCGTCACTGTTGCAGCACGTCACGGTGCCATCAATCACACCAGACACGGCGGTTCGACCCTTTCATTGTTGTTATGTTTCATTGCTCAAAACACGATATATAGAATATGCAGTGGCACATAAATTCAAACTCAACAAATTTGAACTAGTTCCTAACTACAGAGTAGCCAGTAAAAAGAAACTAAGTAATCACTTCAATTTACTACAGGAGACTCATCATGATTTGATGTTTGTAAAACCCCCAGAAAGGAAGATACAGTAAACCTACAAAATAACTTAATAACGACTGACCAAGAAAAAGTCTTCGTCATCAAGAACATCAACATCTTTGTTTCGAACAAAATGCTCTCGGCCAATTGCCTTCACTATATTGGCAGATTCTATCCTTTTCTCCTCCCAACTCATTAATTGTCCTTCACCAGTTGTCCCACCAAGAATAACATCTTCGACCCCTTCTTCAATTTGCATATTCAAGATCAAATCGCCCATCAGGTAAGTATATGGAGTTTTGATAGCAGTTATCTCAGACACTTTATGTCCTCTAGGCAAGTCTTGTAAATGCAATATGTTAAAATAAGCAGTAGCCCAAATAAGCAGCAATGAAAATAGGAAGCCAAAAAAATATTTATATTACATTAAAATATGTAAGAATATAGTTCAAGTGCTAAGCAACTATTAGAGAATCACTATGACAGAGAGAGTTTTGAGAGAAGGGAATGCAGTGCAAAGTAAACTGAATATGCCTCGTACTTTTGAATAACAAGAGTGAAGTTATATACACTTAAAGGAGAAGGAAAGAGTAACAGAACTCAACAGAAAAAACAGAAAAACTAACTTTGACTAATTCAACACCCTAAACTAAGTTCTGAATTAATCCTAACACTTCCCCTTAATTCAGAAATCTTTCAAAGACTTCACACCAATTAAACTTCTGAGAAGTTTGAATCTCTCATGGCTGAGTACTTTTGTCAAGATATCTGCAAGCTGAAGTTCAGATCGACAGTAAACTAACTCAACACTTCCTTTGCTAACCATATCACGCAGGAAGTGATATTTAACTTCAATGTGTTTACTTCGACCATGACTTACTGGATTCTTAGCAAGACACATTGCTGAAGTGTTGTCCATTCTTAATTCTATGCAGTTTGTAGTTGGTAACTTCAAATGCTTCAAAACCTCGATCAACCATACCCCTTGACACACAGCACTGCATCCAGCTATATACTCTGACTCACAGCTTAAGAGAGCAATGACAGACTGCTTCTTTGAGCTCCATGATACTGGTGTTTCGTTCAGGAAATAGGTACTTCCTGATGTACTTTTCCTCTCGATTTCGTCTCCACCAAAATCAGCATCAGAATATCCGACAAGCTTGAGATCAGCAGTGTTCTGAGTTCGTGGAAATACAATTCCAAAATCTTCAGTAGCTTTTACATATCTCAGTAACCTCTTTGCTGCAATCAAGTGACCTTTCTTTGGCCTATTCATGTAGCGACTTAGTAAACCAACACAAAACATTATGTCTAGTCTGCTGTTGCAAAGAAATCTCAAAGACCCAATAATTTGCTTGTACAGTGTTTCATCCACATTATCTTCAGTTTCATATGTTCTCACTCTTTTGTTGGATTCTAGTGGCGTGTCTGCTTCATTGCAATGATCCATTTGGAACCTTTTCAGTATGTCTTTAGCATATTTCCTTTGATGCATAACCAATCCGGCTGAGGTCTCAGAAAACTCCATCCCTAAGAAGTAACCAAGCTTTCCCATATTTGTCATCTCAAACTCGGTTTTCATCAGAGTCTTGAACTCTCCTATGTCTTCTATGCTTGAGCCAGTCACCAGAAGATCGTCCACATAGCGACATACAATCAGAATATGATCTTTGTCGTCAGATTTAACATATAAGTTGTGCTCTACAGTGCACCTTTCAAAACCTTTTTCAAGGAAGAACGTGTTAATCCTTTTGTTCCAAGCTCGGGGAGCTTGTCTCAGTCCATAGAGAGCTCTCTCGAGTTTGTAGACCTGATGTTCTCTGCCCTTTTTGATGAAACCTGGAGGCTGCTTGATATAGACTTCCTCCTCAAGAAAGCCATGCAAAAATGCATATTTGACGTCAAGAGCAGATAGAAACCAATTTTTGGCACAGGCAACAACAGTTATTAAACGTATAGTTTCTAACCTTGCTACTGGAGCATATACTTCGGTGAAGTCCACACCTTCCTTCTAAAGAAAACCCTTTGCAATGAGCCTAGCCTTGTGCTTTAGTATTGAGCCGTCTGGGTTTCGTTTGGTCTTGAATATCCATTTGACGTCAATGCTAAGTTTTCCATTCAGCAAGTTAACCAGTTTCCATGTTTGATTTTTTTCGATTGATTTTAACTCTTCAATCATAGCACCTCTCCAATTTGGCTCTGACAGTGCTTCATCCAAACACAAAGGTTCACTCCCTACTAACAATGCCAAGTGTATGATGTCACCCTCCTCGTCCACTCCAGCGTCGGAATAAACCTCATAATCAGCAAATCTTGTTGGTCGTACAGTTTGTCTTTTGGGTCTTGGTTCACTGTCTTCTTCAGTGGTGTCTTTCAAATCTGCTTGGTTATGGCTTTCAGTCTCTTCTTCTACCTCTGTTAGATTTGGTAAGTGGACTATTGCACTTGTCTTCTTCTTCTTCATACTGGTTTGATTATTTTTCCAGTCCCAATATTCATCTTCAATTACTATAACGTCTCTGCTAATCTTCATAATCCTTTTGATTGGATCAAACAATTTGTACGCCCCGGTAGAGTGATACCCAACAAAAACCATGGGCTCACTTGTGTCGTCCAGTTTCACACGCTTTTGATCTGCAATGTGAGTAAAAGCCAAAGAGCCAAACACTTTAAAACACGGAGGATTTCATACCTGTCCATGCTGCATGAGGCACTTTGCTGTCAAACGCTTTGTTGGACATCTATTCAATATGTGCACAACTGTCACGACCGCTTCTCCCCACAAGTCTCGAGATACGTCTTTCTCCTTCATCATACACCGTGCCATGTTCAAGATAGTCCGATTTCTTCGTTCAGCTAAACCGTTGTGTTGTGGCGTATACGACGCTATTATTTCGTGAATGATTCCTTGCTCACAACAGAACTCAGCAAACTCTTGAGATGTATACTCACCACCCCCGTCAGTCCTAAGCAGCTTTATCTGCCTTTCGACTTCCTTTTCAACTTGTTTCTTGTATGTTTTGAACACCTCAAGAGCTTCATTTTTGTGTCGAAGTAAAAACACCCAGATCATCCGACTGTATTCATCTACAAATGTCAAGAAATATTTGTTTCCAACTATTGTTGGTGGTTCAATTGGTCCACACACGTCTGAGTGAACGATCTCTAATCGTTCTTTCGATCTCGACTCCAGTTGCTTTCTGAAGGGTCTCCTCGTTTGTTTTCCAAGGATACACGATTCACATTCTTTGTGTTGTAGAGTGATTCTGGGTAGCCCTTTTACCAATTCTTTATTACTCAGTTGCTGCAAATCTTTGTAATTAAGATGTCCGAGCCTAAGATGCCATCTCAAGCTTTCATCTTCTTCAATGGATGTTAAACANTGTAGAGAGTCTATCGCACCTAGATGAACCTGAAAAGTACGGTTTCCAGATCTTATACATTTAAGGATCAGATTCTTACCTTGGTCGAATACCTCTTTTGGCGCGTTGCTGCCCATTATCACTGTGTAACCATTCTCGGTCAATTGCCCCACGCTTATGAGGTTGCATTTCATCTCAGGAACCAGAAGCACGTTTTCTAATATAGCATGCATCCCATTTTTCCCTTTGATTCTAACATTTCCAATCCCTTCGACTTTAAGTGTGTTGTTATCTGCTACCCTTACTTTGCTTTTCNTGGATTCATCTAGGTTTGTCATCCAGTTTTTGTTGTATGTCATGTGGTTTGAGCAACCTGAATCTACGTACCAAACATCTTTTGCTGTCTCAGAGGTTTCTGTGTTAGTGGCGACCATAAGAATCAGTGGCTCAGGCTCTGATTCTTCTTCTTCTACCAAATGAGCTTCTTTGCTTCGCCCTTTCTTGCTCTGAACATCTTTGTTGAACCAACACTCGTATGAAAGATGACCCTTTTTCTTACAGACAAAGCATTCCATGTTCTTTTTCTCTTCTTTTGAATATTGTTTTCTCGGGACATTCTTTTTATCTGTAGAACTGNTTTTTTCTTCTTGATCATCTGTGCTTTTCTTCCATTTCTTCGTATCTTTGCTCTTGCCTTTCCACTTGTTTGATTTCTTCTTTTCATCACCAGAAATATGTTGAGCTTTCAAGGCTTGGTCATCGCGTTTCTTTCTGCCATTTCTTCTCATTTCATGAGCTTCGAACGTGCTTTGCAATTCTTCAATCCTAAGCTTCTCCAAATCTCTGGTTTCTTCAGTGGTTATGACAAGATGGTCGAATGCAGCAGGCATTGATCTCAAAATCTTTTCCATTATCATTGCATCTGTAAGTTTCTCCCTGCAGGCTCTCATCTGGTTTGCCACTCCTATCACGCGACTGAAAAACTCGTTCACTTTATCACTGTCTTCCATCTCCATATGTTCGTATTGTCTCTTTAGNGCTTGCAACCTAACCTTCTTGACCTTTTCTCCTCCAGAATGGCGANGGACAANNATGTTCCATGCCTCCCTCGCTGTCACAGCATGCTGGATCTTTTCGAAGTTTGCGTCGTCCACGCATTGGTGTATTATCAGCAGTGCTCTGTCGTCTTTTTCCTTCCAATCTTTCTTTTGCTCCTCCTTACCAGAAGCCTCAACCGAGAAGTCACCTTCGACAACATTGCTAACTTTCTGTACGCACCACCCACATCTGGGTATTCCATCGACTCCAATTGTTGTCTGTGAGTATCGGGTAATGTAGGGTTGAAAGATCAGCCTTTGCAAAGTCTCTGCCAAGATCAGTCGTACTGCCCAACGATAACCACCGTTCCTTGTTTCGCAACCCGTGCTCTATGATACCCCTATTAGAGATCACTATGACAGAGAGAGTTTTGAGAGAAGGGAATGCAGTGCAAAGTAAACTGAATATGCCTTGTACTTTTGAATAACAAGAGTGAAGTTATATACACTTAAAGGAGAAGAAAAGAGTAACAGAACTCAATAGAAAAAACAGAAAAACTAACTTTGACTAATTCAACACCCTAAACTAAGTTCTGAATTAATCCTAACAGCAACGACGGACTGGATAAGAAGTGCAAATTAAGTTCAAAGTGTAAATTAGTGAGAGAAAACATTGCTTAAAGCTCTAGATGCGTCACATCATCTGTGTCTCATCCAGAAATCCTACCCAAAGCATGCATCCTACAGTTCCCACCCAACTAAAAGAGTGAGTTGTTGACGAGCGGCGATAGGCCGAGCCGTGGAAGCCTAGAGAGGGTGATGTGTGTGATAATCGAGATATCACGTGCGATGGGTTCGGAAGGGCTGATAGATTCGCAACACATGAAGAAAACGTCAGAGGAGGAAAACATGAAGCGCGTGGTGGAGGGAGGGTGGGTTGCATGCATACGCCGCCGCCTGTGGTGCGGTGGTCGGAGGTGGGAGTGAGGAGGAGATTGAGAGGCTGAGAAGGTTTGGGTTTCATGTGGGCATGATGAGGGGAATGGCGCAGAGGGGTTTCCACAACCATGATGTTGAAGTACATAGAAATCTCGCACTCAATGAGTTGCAGTTTTTTAAGGACACTGATCTTCGAATGATCTCCATTTTTCTTAATTTCTACTAGCTATGGAACTTCATCTGATAACAACAACAACGTTCGTGTTTTCCTCGTCACTTTTTTAGTTTAGCTTTTGGAGGCCAAAGCGTTGGGGCACCACTTGTTGTCGTTTTTGCGGAAGGTGTTGGCGATGAAATGCGCTATTGTAATGAGCCCAACACTATGCACTTGAAACGCTAAAGGCCCAATGTTTTTGTTGGCCCATGGAACGATTTAATCTGGACATTGAATGCATGCATGGCATAATCGCGTAAATGAAAGAAGAGAAGAAAGAGAGCGATGCGTTAGAGAACGAGAGGCGATGGAGAGAGAAGTGGTCGGAGACTCCTTCGACGGTGCTCCGGCACGGTGGCTGCCGGTGATGCAGAAGAGAAAAAGGTAGATCGTAACATGGTGAGTAAGAAAAACTAACTCTTTCTTTATTCTGATTAACATGAAAAGTAACTGAGTTTCATATACATCTCTTATGGGGCAAACGGGGAAGGAACTCTATATATAGAGTTCAATGGGAGAAAAAGGAAAACAGAAAAATCGTAAAACATCGTAAAACAGAATAACTGTTGAAAGACAGTTAAGAGAATAAAAAATGATTCTTAATAGCCTCCCCTCAAGCTGGACAATGTATGTTTACCAATCCAAGCTTGGGGATAATTGTTCCAAATTTGACACGATGCGGAAATTTCGTGAAGATGTCAGCCAGCTGTTCGTCGGATCGGACGAGAAGAAGATGTAAGAGGCGCTCCTGGAGTTTTTCTCGGACCACGTGACAATCAAGCTCTATGTGCTTGGTTCGTTCGTGGAAGCTTTGATTGTGGGCTATGTGACGTGCCGACTTGTTGTCACAATACAAAACAGGTACCCCAGACTCTTCAATTTAAAGGTCTTGCAAAAGATAATGGAGCCACTGTATTTCGCATACAGTGGCAGCAAGAGCCCTGTACTCTGCTTCAGTGGAAGATCTGGAAACAATCTTCTGCTTCTTAGATTTCCAGGAAATGAGCGATGATCCAAGGAAAACGCAAAAACCCGTAGTGGATCTCCTTGTGTTAGGATAAGTGGCCCAGTTGGAGTCGCTAAAGGCCTTTAGTTGTTTAAGAGAGTCAGTTGCAAAGAATAACCCTTTAGAAGGCGAGGATTTTATATATCTGAGAATATGTTGAATAGCCTGATAATGATAATAGGTGGGGGATTGCATAAATTGACTGAGAAGATTGACAGTAAAACATAAGTCAGGCCTAGTATTGGTAAGATAGAGTAACTTCCCTATCAATCTTCTATATGATTCAGGATTGGCCAGATAGTTATCCTCTTTGTACAGTGTGTTGGTGTCCTTTAAAAAAGGAGTAGAAGAAGGCTTGCAACCCTGCATCCCTGTTTCCTCAAGTATGTCCAAGGCATACTTTCTCTGACAGAAATGAGTTCTGTAAGACCCGTATAAATAAAAATGATTACTTATTTTAAGTATTTTATTTTGGTGGTATTAGATAATAAATTTTGATGTGAAACGCTGTTAAGAAATATTTAAGGAAGGGAAGAAAATTAAATTAATATTAATTTTTTTTTATTAAATTTCGAAAAACTTGAAAAGGCATGTAAATATAATTGTTTGTGCAACGTGCATGGGAGGGATGTGTGCTTGGTCTTAAGTTCTAACCCTCCCAAGACCAAAAAGGCTCCTAGCTATTTTTACTTTCCACCTTGTCATGTGGGTCCCACCATGAGGTAAGAAAGAGAGAACTAAAACTTCTCTTAAAGGGAGAGCACTTTCACGTTAAAATTGGTGTGGGTTGCACCTTGCGTTGCTTTATTTTATTCTTGTTATGTTTCATCTTGCATGATTGAAAATTTAAAGCTTTTGTTTCTCATTTTTCCTTCTCTTTCCAAGTTACGTTTCAATGCATGCCATGGGTCTTATATTATTCCTCTTCATTTTTGCATGGGGTGGGCCACAAGAATTCTAGACTTAGGATGCTTGTAAGTGACCTTGGAGTTTCTTGGAGAGGTTAAACATTGCATTAAAAATGGTAGGCTCCATAAATGGGTATTATAGAGGCACTTAAACACACTTTAAACCTACCATTTACACACATTAAAGAGAGGTTTTATGGGTGTTAATGTGGAGTTAGGAATGGGAAAAATCTGAAATGGTCTAAGGATGCCCTTGGTAGTGACCTTGAGTGGGGGATTAAGGGTTAGAAAGGTTTAGGTTTGATTTTATATAAGTGTGTAATTTTAAGTTAGTTAGAGGGTATTAAAAACTTGGTGAGAGAGTGGAAAAGAAAGAGAAAGCCGTAAGTTGANTGGAGAGAAACATTTCTTTGTGAGAAACAACCAAGTTGGTGAGAGAAAGAAAGTACTCAACCTAGCTTTGGAGTTGGAAACTTGAAGGGAACCTAGAAGGGTGAAGGGCTTGGAGTCTAAAGAAGGAAAGAAACCCAAGAACCTTGGAGACTAGCTTGGAACTAGAGGTAAGGGGTTGAACTTGGGATATAATATGGTGTATGATGGGTAGAAGGTAACATGATAATGTTGATGCATGCTTCCTTTCTTTTGTGTTGAGATTAAAGTTAATATGTTTATGCATGCTCTCTCCTTTTGTGTTTAGTTTCATGTGTTGTTGTATGGAGAATGATTATTTTCATGCATTTTCAAAAATTGGGGTTGTGAAGGGGTATACTTTGGGTTGTATATATATTGTTATTTTCTTTTTTTTTTTTTAGTTATGGGTATACCTTGAACTTTATATGTTGGCTTTTCAAAAAGTATTGTTGTTAAAATGGGTATACATGTTTTGGGCACTTTGGGGTGATGTATGTGTATGAAAAAGTTTTATGGGTACACTTAAAATCATGTTATATTGTGTGCATCTTGTTTCCTTATTACCATGTATGAATTACAATATTTTTGTGGGATGCTTATCTACACTCTTTGACCAAGAGTGTGGGTAGGAGGGTATTGAGAGTTCTCTCCCATTGTTGGAAGAGAAAAGAGTGAGTTATGAGTATGAGGGGAGTGAAAGTGATGTTTTTGTGAGATGGGGTTTATGGGGTTGATGAAATGGTGAAGAAAGAAGAAGCTTGGTTGCATGGGAATAATAAGATCATGAAGGAAGAACATGAAATTGGCAAAGAAAAAGTAATGGGCTGCAAGAGGAGCAACAACCGTGAAGAGGGAAGCTTGAAGGGTCTTTGGAAGCAAAGAAGGATAAGTTAAATAAGGGTTGAAGGAAAAAAAATGAAAGAGATGGAGAAGGGGTTGCATGGTGGGACGTGAAGAAAGGGGGAATGGATGTGGAGTTTGGGGTTGAAAAGTTTAATAAAATGGAAGAGGTGTTGGTTACGTGAAAAGAAGAGATGAGAGTGAGAGATGAGTGTTTGAAAAGTCAAAAGTGGAAGAAAGAGTGGAAGTTGTGTGTGTGTGAAATTGACGAAAAATAAGGATGGAAGAAGGAGAGAGAAGGTTGAAATGAAATAAAAGAGTGAGTGTTGAAATTGTGGTGNGGCCGTGAACTTTGTTTTAAGAGAGAAGTTTGACATTGTGAAATATGGGGTGTGTGAGTGTTACGTGAATGGTAATTGAATGGGAGAGAGATTGGCCTTTTAGTCTTAGAAAGAGAAGAAAAGTTGATCTAGAAAAGTGATTGGGGTCCACGGTAATTTTGGTGTGAAAGGTGGGTGAGGTGGATTTTGGTTTGATTGAAAAAAATAAAATAAAAAGGGGATGAGAGAAAGGAAGATGAGTTACGTAAAAGTAGAAAAAAAATGGAGGGAGAAAGAGAGTTTTGTGATAAAAGAGTAATTCAAGTGGGGTCCACTTGGAGAGAGAAAAAAAATTATAAAGTTTGAGTTTAAAATTAAAAAGATTAATGGGGTCCATTTGGTTGGTAAATTTAAGAGAGGGGTGTANTTAAAATAAAAGGGTTACATGAAAAAGTGTGTTTTATTATGTGTTGTGATTTTAGTAAAAGTGGGGGTGCACTAGAAATATTGGTTCTAGTGGAATGAGAGGGTGAGATTAATAATTTAACGGGGGTGCGCAAGTAGGAAAATAATTAAATTATTTTTATTGTGAAAAATTGATTGATTTAATTATTTATTTTAATTGATTGTTGGTCAATGAGTTTGGTTGACTTTGAATATGCGAGTAATATGTGTATGGTTGTGATGGTGAAGTTGTGAGAGCAAGTGTTCTGTCATTTCCTTAGAATTCTTATCGAACCGGTGGTGTTCGTATTGCGATACGATAGTGTGTTGAGTTCTCTGCGGAGACTGAGATTCGAGTGTCACCCTATCCTCATGCGTGGGGACTAGAGAGGGTTGGATGCCTCGCCCAATGACTTCGGCTCGTGTGAGTATAGTGCTCGGTGGGTGCGCCTAACCGAAGTTTCTACTCGTAATTCCTTGAGGAGTCGGGGAGATAGGCCTGAAGTTGCGATGGAAGGCGGCTCGAATCGCCCTGTTTTGCGAAACAGGTTTGGTACGACAAAATTCAAGGAAACAACGGAAGCTTGTGTAAAGGACTTGAGTTGTGAGTTTAATACTGTGATGTATTGTAATGTTATGACTATGATAGTCTGGGTGGTGATGATTTAAGTTATGAGTTGAATACTGAGATGCGTTGTGATGTGATGACTATTTTAGTCTATGTTATGATGTTGTCTTTGAAATTATATGCTATGTTATGTCCTTAGTTACTCACCCTTTACTTTTGTGGTTGTGGTTCCACCTACAGTGATCGTACTTGTACGGGAGTAGATGGTGTTGTAGATAATGCAAGGCTGGAGTAGCACGATGAGAGATATGGGATTTAGCTACGGGGAATTTATCATGTTTTAAAGTTATTTTACATTTTGAATAATGGATTCGGTATTTGTAAGGCTGGAACTTTAAGTTTGTAAGACGTTTGAATTTTTTAAGGTTTTTGTTTCCGCGATGTTATTTTAAAAAAAAAAAAAATTGGCGTAAATTTTCGGATTTGGTTATTTATAAGTGGCACTCTGTTAGGGGTGTTACAAGTTCCCTTTTTGGATCTTGCCACTTCAAGTCCAAGAAAATATTTAAGCTCTCCAAGGTTCTTAATACGAAACCTTTTGTGCAAAAGCTCTTTAATGTAGTTAATTTCTTCCATAGAGTTTCCTGTTAACACAATATCATCCACATATACAAGTAAAGCAGTAAAACCAGTAGCAGTTCTTTTGGTAAACAATGAGTGATCAGACTTGGATTGACTGTAATTAACAGATATAAGGTAGGCAGATAACTTTTCAAACCATTGCCTACTAGCTTGTTTTAAGCCATATAGAGATTTAGTTAGCTTACATACAAGTCCTTCTTTGCTAGTGTCCATACCTGGAGGTAATTGCATATTGACCTCTTCATTCAAATCTCCATGTAGAAAAGCATTGTCAACATCAAGTTGATGTAAAAACCAATTGTTGGAAGCAACAAGAAGCCTAACAGTAGTAAGTTTAGCTACAGGGGCAAATGTGTCAAGAATGGAGGCGCACCAACCATGACAACCGTAACAGAGGAAGTAATGGCCTTATAGAATTAAGAAAGGATATTTTAGCCTTTTCTCTTAGTGTACAGTGTAGTTAATAATAATGGAGTACAAGAAGAAAGAGTCTCCTTCAACGGATTTTGGGGTGTTTCTCCCTACACTAAAATGCCTTGAGTGTTTCACTTTGAACCTCTAAGCATTTCATCCTGCACCTCCAATTTTCAAAAATACCCCTAATTAATAAATGGTTTAAAAGTTTAATATTTTGATTAATGAAATTTTTGTGCCCACCATTGACTCCACCTTTATTTTCTTCCAATTACTAAACATGCATTGTTGACCTTTGCAACCCTTGACCCTGTATCCCTTGACCCTACACCCCTATACCACCCCTGCACCCTTTCATTCTTGCACCCCATTTCATCTTTATAAAGAAACCTTACACCCATGCACCTTTGAAATGCAACTCTTTGATAATATTTTTCTTCTTAAGGTTTTGTACTTTGCGTTTGTGAGTGTGTGTTGTTTATATATATTTGAGAAGGATTGTTGAGTGTAAGTTGGAGTGCTTCACTTGCGTTGTGGTGTTGTATTGGGGTTCTTCGTATTAGCTCATTGTTTGTCTTCGAAGAAGGAGGTTAGTATTTATTTTTAAATCTGTTTGCATTTTGTTGGTTGGATTGACATTGATGGATTGTTAATATTTATTTTTGTAAATCTCATTGCATCTTCTTGGTTGGATTGATATTCATGGAGGAGAGGTATTTTATTTTGGTTAATATGTTTCCATGAAATGAAAAACTGAAACTGAGAGCCGATGTGTGGATCGGATGTGGATATTCGATTTACGAACCTTTGGATGTGGATATCCGATACACAATTTTAATATATTTATTCTGCACGTTTACATTACATACTTTTTATATTAATTTAATTTTTTTTTAATACTTCTTATATTAGTTTAATTTTTTTTAATTTTATGTATTAGTTTATAATATATTTTGTAATTTTTAATTAATAAAAAATAATTTTATGATTATATTAAAATGAATAAAACTAATATTGGATAAAAAATACTTAAACTGAAAGTATCGGATGTGGATTTCCGATGATCATCTATTTGGATGTGAAAATCCGACAAATGTTTATTAATTTATATAAAAGTTTAATAATATCACCAGACGCCTTCTTCCCAATGTAGGGAATTGCTCATATATCCAACTCTACAAAATAGAAAATTACAAATTATTTCAGAATCCACAGCGAAAATATTCAACCAAATCAAATTGTAAACTAAATTTGTACCTGTAATGGAGTCAAATAACCTGCCATCTGTCTGCTTGAAGCCAAACTAGCATCTCCTACCTGCATACATATATGCTAGTGCAGAAACGCCCCAGACATATCAACCACATGCATGTACGTCTCTAAAGAGCAAAAGATTAGACACGCGAATGGATGTGCCAATCTTTACAGCAAATATACTGCATCCAACTAGATGCAACAAGTATGCCCGGACAACGTACTCCCATTGTTTTTGCTCACAATGCTCAACGTAGATGTCTCGAACCCAACTTAATCTAACTTTGGCACCATGAGCTGCATTTAACTCAACACCAGCTCTCCCGTCATCCACGCCTAAAAGCTCCATAATGGCGTGTCTACTTTCTTCAAAATCTACATCCTCTAGATGACATAATTGGCCTAACACTGGGAGGTGCAGCAACGATGACACATTATCTAAAGTCACGGTCATCTCACCGATGGGGAGATGGAAACTGTCGGTCTCAAAATGAAATCTCTCTACAAATGCCAGCAGTAGACCCCTATCGACATAGTAATAGGAGATGCTGATAACTCCTTATTTTTACATATTTTTCTTTGCTAAAAATCTTTTCTTAAGGTTCTTTAGTTTCTAAATGCTTAGAATTAGGATAGTTTTTGGATTTTTCTTTAAATTTGTAGATTAGTAAAATTGTAGTTAAAAATAGGTTTTCAGTAGTATTTTTTTATATTGGTAAATAATTAGGAATTTAATTTTTTTTAGAAAAACTTTTAATAAAAATGTTCTTGTTTTAATTAGATTTTAATTGCATAATTTTTTCTTTCTCTTATTTGTTGATTGATTCCTATATTTTTTTTTTAGATTGGGCCACTAGTTAAATGCTGAATTGAAAGGAAGAAATTGGATTGATTTTTTTTCTTTGGTGCAGGTACAATTAATTGGGTTGTGATTGTTGTTGGAAAAGCCAAGCTGCTGCCAATGCACCTAGGTTAAGAGTGTTAATTGGGCCGCTATTGCCTTGAAATAGCATTGGGCTGTGTCTGAATCTGTTGAGCTAAAAGACTGAGTCAATTGAGAAGCTTTGGGCAGCTGCTTTCGAAATTGGGGTGGCATATTTGTTGTGCTGATGTTGCTGTTGAATTGGGCCACTGTAGAGGTTGATTTAATTTCACAAATTAAGCCTGGAACACTGCTGCTGCTTGTTTAGACTTTGGGCACTTGAAATTGGACCGAAGTCCATAATTGGACTCAAGTGATGCGGTGCGTTTTGAAGAGTGGCAGTAGTTGCAGGGGGTCTTGGTTCGCACAACTCACTTGAGACAAACAATCTACACGCACATTCATTTTCAAATTGAGAGAAAGGAACCAAAGCTAGGGCTTGCTCGTGTGAGAGGAAGAAAGCTTTCAAATGCTCAAGTGTCACTTAATAGAAGATGATCGGAGCTTGAACCGACAAGGATGCTGAAATGATCAAAGGGTTTAGATGCAAGCTCATAAGTAAAGCGAATGAAGACCGTCCGATTGAAGAAAAGAGTGAAGTGTCGAAGGTTCCCCATCCTTTTTTCCCCTTTTTCTTTCTCTGTTCTGGTTCTAGCCCTATAAAAGGGCATGTGAATAGATTTTTGTGGAAGAATCGCGAGAGGGTGACAGACTCCGTGAACGAGTGAGAGACGATTCGAGAGAGAGTGGAGGGTGACAGACTCCACAGATGTTCTGAGATCGCGAGTGAGCTAGTAGTGTAGGTTTTGCATTTGCTTTCAAAGTAGATAGGGTTTATCACGCTTTCCTTAGTTTATAGATATTTTGTTCTTCGATTCTGGATTTCACGGAGTTGCGAGGGTGACAGGCCATGATTTTCGGTGATTTCCGGTATCATGTACTTTTATCTTCAAGTTTCAATGCAATTTTGATTCCTTTTGTTGTTCTTGCTTTAGATTCTATTGTGGATTCCATGATTTCGTTATGTTTTCCGTTGAATTAGATATGATTTTAGGTTGTTAACTTTAGATTGATTGATGAATAGGCAAATGGACATTGGTTGAAAAAATTAGTGGAAAAGAATCAAATTAGGTTCTGAAATATGACCTAGAATACCCTGGATTGGGATTCAACTTCACAGGATGTCTTCTTGAGAATTCGTAACACTCTTTTATTCAATCCAATGAGCATTTCACCTATGAATTCAATTCTGCTTTTGAGATTACTATCTTAGATTTGATTAGTTAGAATGTAGTTATTGATTTTACTTTGTTTCAATTCTAGATTCTGTTATCATTTGTTTTCTGATGTTTTCTGAATTAGGTTAGCTTTAATCTTTGATGTTTATTTAATTTCTTTGCAAGCTTAGGATTCTGCAATATGTTTACATTTGTGGTTCTAATTTTGATACTATCATTTTGTTGTTTCACTTTAGTCTTGTATAGATTTGCTGAATTGCTATTATCATGTGTCCGTGATTTGACCCCAATTTCCATGCTTGTATGTCTTTTATCTTTTACCATTTAATTTTGCATTATGAGCTGATTTGTTGAATCTAGTTTTAGTGAAATTTTCCTTTCTTTCATTTGGCTCTGTTATGTGTATATATCTTTCATTTTCTTGTTTTCATATCCAGTTTATTTCAAGTCTTTTGTTATCATTGTTTCATAGCACTTATAGGTTAGTTTAGTTACTGTTTAGACTTACATAGATTATAGTTTAGCTTACGTTTTATTTTGCTTTTTTTTTTACAGATTTATTTTCATTTGATTTCTTTATTAATTTCTTTTTAATTTCTTTGTTTAATTTCTTTTTCCCACTTTGTCAATTAGTTAGTAGTTAGTAAATAAATAATTACAAGATTTTAACCATACACTTTAGACTTAATCATAGTTAAGTCCTTGGATTGATACCTAGGTTGTCCCTTTACTACATTAGTGGGGAAACTTAGTTTGTTATGATTTTAGGTGACAAAAATCAGTTTAACAGATGCCCACCAGAGACATCAAACCAGAACCATTAACAATGTCTCTAATGCCCTCGTGAACCCTAATATGTTTAACTTCTTCCCATGGGAGATCAACTTGATCTCCTCCCGTTCTTAAACAATAATATTTAATATCAAATTATTTCAACTAAACAATAATCATTCAAATTAAAGTTATGCACTTACCTGACCCTGCCATATCGCATAAGCAACATGGTGAATGTAATGTGTCAATACTGAAGTGTCTAATGAATCGCCCACCGCTAAGCGTCAGGATTCACCGTTGAGCACTGACCCATGAGAAATCAGCACTGTCAAACACCTGAGCGAGACCGCTGAGCGTCCTACGACACTGAAGCCCACCGCTGAGTGGTGCAGTGAGCGTTGAACGCCTAACTATTGGGCCTAGGTTGAAATTCTGTTATTTTTTTGTATTATAAATTGATAGAAACTTGCTAAGGTCTGGAATCAAGTGAAGTAACTCCAAACAACAAGCAAGTTGAAAAACAGAGAGATGCAGCGGACAAGAGTTTTGATGCAGTGGATCTGGATGGATGCAGTGGAGTTTGATGTTCCGGTAATGGTGGAAGTGTTTGGAATATCCTCTCAGCTCATAAGGTCTTCCCACTATGGAAGGAAGCTAGAGGAAAGGGTAGAGAAAGTGAAGAGAATAGGTGACTCAAGAGCAAGGAAAGCTGGAAATTCATTTCTGCAGCATAACATTCAAGCTCTAAAGTTGTTTTTACAAGGTAATGGCCCTCTTATTTATAGAAGAAGAGGAGCCCTTAATCTGACCCAATTTCCCTCCAAAAGCAAATGTAATTCAGACCAAAAAGCTAGCTGGCAGGTGCATGTGTGCCTTGCTTCAAAACAGATCAGCAAAGACTCATGGGAAGCATGCTTCTTCCGTGTGGCTGGGCGGGAAAAGGGTTTTGGCTGGGCCAAAACCTGATCCAGATCCAATATGCATCCAATTCCAATCCCAAAGTCAACCATTCGAAAGTCAACCATTCTTCTTTTGCTTTCCAAGGAGTCTTTGGTTGGATAATTCATGATGTCCAAGCTTTATTTAGGCCCTACAAAACAAAGTAAACATGTTTTAAAATATAATCCTTCTAAGACTTTAGAGAAAGAAACTCAAGAAAGCTTTAGAAAGTCTTTCTTGAACTTCCCTTTCTTAGTCTTAGCTTGAGTTGTTGCTCCTTTGAGTGGTTTCCCTAATTAGGATTCCATCATAAATAGACTCAGATGACCTAGTGATACAAGAAGGCCTAGCACCATAGGACCTATCACAAGAGGGATGGTCAAAAAACTCCAAGATGAGTATTCTCCCCAAGGTCAAATACTATTTGCTATTTTTGGATGGAAGATTGGAGACCAAGGAAAGGCTCCAAATGTACCAAAACATGGAGAAGGGTAAGATGGTCATTGCTACCAAAAGGGGAGGTGTTCTTATCAAGATATGGGGCTTCATTAGAAACTTTCCCTCAC
>NC_028359.1:16627030-16628790 GCF_000741045.1 Vigna radiata var. radiata | reverse complement strand
ACATCCACCCTGATTCCATCAACTTCCGCTGCCACCTGCTGGAACTCCTTCCTTCTCAGGTCCAGTCTTCAATCAAGCAATGGAGAGGCTTATCAAGTGGTATTCAGAGCCTTGTTGCTGATCCACATTTCAGATAAGTCACTGTTACATTGCCTTCATCCGTGTTGTGCTGTTCTATTCCTAAATTCACTGTTTCATTGAGTTTTTCTTTGATAAATCTGTGTGAGTGAGTCTTTGGTGATCATTCACATGTTCCTTAGTGTTTTCTCCACATTTTAATCGGTGCATATTGTGTTTCTTTTCATTCTATTCAGCTTCATCTTCATTTTCCAGTTTTGTTACTGTCATGTGCACATTGCCGTTTTACATCTGTTATAATTTTGTGTTTAATCAGTGAGTGTGTGTTCAGTGAGTCCAGTGTAGTGATAGCTCTCTATGGATCTTAAAGGCAACAAGACATTGTCTAGCTTTGATCACATGAGCTTAGCATTGAAAGCCAAATTTCTGATCTGCTGTTTGTGGTAAAAGATTTGCGTCAGATTTTATTTTCCAAATCTGGAAATGATTTCAAATTTTTTTAATCTGGCCAGATCTGTAATGTGTGACGTTTGCTGCAAGTTTAATTCATGATTTTCAACTTGATCCAAGTATATACAAACCAGTTACATCATTGAATCATTAAAATCAGATTTGAGTTGCTGCAGCAAAAGCTGTTATGAACTTTGCTGTTTTCTGAACTCTGCACCGTGTTCTGTCATGGCCTTTCCAGTAGGATTGAATCAACTCTGCTAGCTTAATTTCCTAGAGCTAGATCTAAATCAAATTCCTCTTAATTTCTTGTGCTTAAACCATTTGAATCCAGTAACGCATGAATTTATTTGAACTGCTGTAGTTTTACACGTTGTTTTCTGCATAATTGGCAAGTGGAGGGGTGAATTTACATATCTGCTGGTTTTTGTGCATTTGGAACCTCAGAACCACTTTGTATGATCATTTAGAATGTGTCCAAACTGATTTTATGGTCAGATCTACACCAATGCACAAATTCACTATATCACTTCCTCATTTGGCTTGAATTCATTTAGTAGCATAGCCAATTTTCTTAAACAACTGTTTTAGGCTAATTTGATGAGCTAAACATCTGTTAAAAGTGCATCAAAACTGGTCTGTTACTGTTCATATGGTCAATTCTCAGATTGGCTTACAGTCCATGCTTGAATACCTCATTTTTGGTCACTTTTGGGAAGTGTCATAGCCAAATTCTGCTGTAGTTTGTTCTGTGAATACTTAGCTGCCTGCATCTATCCATTATCATCATATAAATTTGCTGGAAACCATCATACATCCTATTTCATAAAGTTAAGCATCAGTTTAAAATTTTTCCAGCCAATAGCTTTGTGCAGACAGTTTGAAAATACACTTAAAATTGAGTTTTGATTTTGAGTGAGTGGATTGGCAAAAGCTGGGAGCAAAGTATCTATGTTTCTCCTAACCATTGAGATTGAAAATTAACATCTAAAAGAAGCTTGAAACTCCCGCAATCCAGTAGCTAACAATTCAGTAACAGCAGAAACATCCATATGCAGTTTTCTTTGAGACATTTCATCAAACACTTTGCCAATTTTGGAGAATTCATGTAAAACTCGTATACTGCAGCATGTGTGTCTTTTATTGCTTTGTGAATCTGTTCTAGAGCTATTCTAAGATCCTTTTGTGTGCCCACTTTCATTGCAAACCGAATTAATTGCTTGATTGTCTTG
>NC_028359.1:16616243-16625245 GCF_000741045.1 Vigna radiata var. radiata | reverse complement strand
CAAAATAGAAGAAAGACCCAAGAAAGAGACACCCTCACACACAAGAACAAGTGAAATCAAGTGCTTTAAATGTCTAGGAAGGGGTCATGTAGCTGCTCAATGTCCTACAAAAAGAAACAAAATTTTGAAAGGCAAGGACATTTATAGTAGTGAAAGTGATTCCCCAACTAGTGAAAGTGAGAGTGAGGAAGAAGAAAGAGAAGAGGAAATATATGCTGATGATGGACAACTTCTCATGGTAAGAAGGATACTTAGTAGCCAACCAAGTCTTGAACACCTATCACAAAGAGAGAACATCTTTCATACAAGATGTAAAATTCAAGAAAATCATTGTTCTCTCATTGTTGATAGTGGTTCTTGCTGCAATTGTTGTAGCACAAGGTTGGTAGAGAAGTTGAAGCTTGACATTATACCTCATCCAAACCCTTACAAACTTCATTGGCTAAATGAAGATGGGGATATAATAGTCAAGAATCAAGTGAAAGTGGCATTTTCCATTGGGAACTTCAAAGATGAAGTTTTATGTGATATAGTTCCCATGGAAGCATGTCATGTGTTATTGGGGAGACCATGGCAATTTGANCATCAAACTATCCATCATGGTCTAACCAATACCATCACTATCCATCAAAAGGACAAGAAGTTTGTGCTTCATCCTTTGACTCCTACCCAAGTGGCTAATGATCAAACACAAATGAAAGTTACAAGAAAGCCAGAAAATAGCCAAAAGAGAAAAATAAAGAAAAATGAGAAAGGTGATTCTAGTGTGCCACCTAAGGTTACTCAACATGAAGTCCTTTTAAACAAAAAGACTTTAATCACTACACTTCAAGTTGAGCAACCCTCCTATCTTCTTCTTTGTCAAGGCACTCTTACATGCACCCCTAGTGCCTCTAAGAACTCAACTCTTTCTCCATCCATTCAAAAACTTTTGAAAGAGTTTGATGACCTTTTTCCCAAAGAAATTTCAAAAGGGCTTCCTCCCATAAGAGGAATTGAGCATCAAATTGATCTTCCTCCTAACTATGGTGTCCATACTACTTTCAATGTATCTGATCTTAAACCTTTTGCAGGTTATGATAGTGAAGATGAAGACCCTTTGGATTTGAGGGCAAATCCTTCTCAAGAGGGAGGGGATGATACAAGAAGACCTAGCACCATAGAACCTATCACAAGAGGGATGGTAAAAAAACTCCAAGATGAGTATTCTCCCCAAGGTCAAATACTATTTGCTATTTTTGGATGGAAGATTGGAGACCAAGGAAAGGCTCCAAATGTACCAAAACATGGAGAAGGGTAAGATGGTCATTGCTACCAAAAGGGGAGGNGTTCTTATCAAGATATGGGGCTTCATTAGAAACTTTCCCTCACATTTAGATTGGTGTTTTTCACGTGCTTAAATAAGCCTTTCTAGAAGGCCATCACCTTTTCCACATGGGTGAAAACGTGTAACTTGATCCAGCTCTTACGGATCACATTTTCTTCTTTGCTTGGCTTCATGAATGCATCTATAAATTCATGAAAGCCTCATTTGTAAAACACTTTGGATTCTATGAGAAATTTCTGCCAATTCTGAAATTCTTCTCAACTTAGCAAATGCTTGCCAAAGTCACTTCTTCTCTCAACTCTCTCCCACCTCTTAGCTTTCGTCCAACAATGGAAGCTGCCTGAAGCTAGGACCACACCACCTCCTTCTCTGCCGTCAACATCCACCCTGATTCCATCAACTTCCGCTGCCACCTGCTGGAACTCCTTCCTTCTCAGGTCCAGTCTTCAATCAAGCAATGGAGAGGCTTATCACCTAGAGGACGTATCTTTTGGTAGAGGAAGACGACACAACACCTTCTACACTCCTTGGAGGCAGATTTTGGATGCGGGAGCTCCAATTTACGAATTCTAGGGTTTATTCTTTCATTCTTTCCATTAATTCCATCTAGTTTCACCATTTCTATGGTGAACTAAACCCTTTGTTGTTAGGGAACAATGTAATCCTTTTTAAACTCTCCTATATTGAAATTCTTATTTTATCCATATGCTGTTATTATCAATAGTTTGAGTTTTCTTCTCTTATTTTAAAGCTTACATCGTTTAGCTTATTCGGTGTCATGATCTTTGATTTTGTCGATACGGGGACGTACGGGGAAGTCAGGGCTAATACTGATGTTAACCCTAAGGAGGAGTGCAAAGCTGTTGTGACTAGGAGCAAGAGAAAAGCAGAAGAGGAAGTTGTTGAGGTGGAAAGTAATGAGGAGGAAGATGAGGAGATGAGTGAAAATATAGAGATTGAGAGTAGTGAGGAAGAAGAAGAAGAAGAGAGGATTGAAAAAAAAATTGAAAATAAGGAAGAAAAGAGAGGAAATGAGAGAAGAGGAAGTCACTGTGGGTCATTTAGGGATATTTTTAACCAGGTGACTGATGTTCCTTTAATTGAAACTCTTCCCCAGATTCCTTCTTACTTCAAGCGAATAAAAAACTATGTTGGAGAGGTGATAAATTTAGATGAAGAAGAAAAACAGGAAGTACGTGCAAGACCTAAAAAGAGACATCATCCACCTAAGATGAAGGACCTAGGAAGCCTTACTCTTCCATGCCTAATTGAAGATGTAGATGTGGGGAGAGCCATGCTAGACTCTGGATCTAGCATTAATATGTTTTCGTCAAAGTACGTGAAGAAATTTAGAGGGGTGACTTTGAAACCATCTAATCTTTCTACGATGGTAGCAGATGGGTCGTCTAAAAGACCTCGGTATGGTGGAGGATGTAGTTGTTCGTATTGAGCATCTTGAATTCAAAATTGATTTTATTGTCTTGGACATGGAGACTAATGACAAGATTCCAGTAATTCTGGGAAGGCCTTTTATGAACACTGCAAAAGTGATGATGAGTGTCTATGATGGAATGATGAATCAATATTTTCTTGATTTCACTTAGCTTATTGTACCGAATTTAATTAGGGAATTATGCTTAAATGTCCAGTCTTTTTCCATTTTTTTTAATTGTGCTTAATTTGACCAGAAATTCTAATTTTAATTATTTTAAATTATCTGAGTTAATTATTTACACTATTAGTTGCAGGAAAAATTTTGGAAATATAATTTGGGACATTTGGAGATTAAATGAAAAAAAAAAAGAAAGCTTGGTGCTACTGGATTTATTACTTGAAAAGGGCACGCTAACTTCATAAAAAAAAAAAAAGCAAATGGGCCTAAATGTGTGCACACGTTGACAGATGAGCTGATGGGTTTGCTTTAGGAATCAACATTTCATTTTTGTGCTTGGAGATAAATGGTGCAGTAGGGCCCATGGACAATTTATTCTGCACGGTGCATCCAACAAAATAGAAATGTGCAGACTCAATAAAAAGAGGCGCTGCTACTTGGGCCTTTAAGAAACATCCAGCAGCCACCAAAAGCGCAAACACACGTCCACGAGGCTGGCAATCAACTAAGCACGTAGCAAGCTGGTTAAGGAGCACGTAGCAAGCTGGTTAAGGAGGTGTCACGGCCTGCACTCTAGAAACACGCTGCTGGCAATTAATTTTGCACACGTTTACGGCCTAGCATTTGAAGACGCGCGGAGCCCATAATTTCAAAAGGAAGCTGCAACCACATCTTCAGCGGTGCATACAACAGTCTCACAGTCCAATGTTGGTGCCCACGGCCTGCACATCCGAGAAGGAAAGGATCCAGCATTGAAGCAGCAAGTTGGCAGCAAAGCAAGCCAGCATTGAAGCAGCAAGTTGGCAGCAAAGCAAGCCAGCATCCAGCAGCGTGCAACCTCCTCACAAGTCCAGCAGCACAAGCACAAGTACAGCAGCTGGCCCAGCATGTAACGACAACAACTGATTTTGGGCTTGAAGTGAAAGAGGTCTAGCGTTTGTCCAGGAGAGCTCCAACAGCTTCTTGCTTACGGCCTTGGTCCAACAGTAGCAAGGATGTACACACGCTGCTGCCATGGTCACGGCCCATGGGAATCAGCTCACGCATCCAGCAGCCAGCATCACTCGAGCAAGCAAAAACGCTGCAGCAAGCTGATTCCAATTAAAACGGGGCCCTTGGACAAATTACTTTCAAGTCCAACAGCTTGGGACGATCTGCAGTGAGGTGCTACGGCCCAATATGATTGATGAGAGAGCTGAAGCATACATACACGGCGCAACAGTAGAGCGTAGCAGCCACATAATAGGTCATTCTTCTCTTCCTTTTAAGCAGCAACCGACATTCATTGGGGGGTAGTATGAGGAGTGTGGAAATGGTGTGAAGGAGTGGACGTCTTGGAGTACTTAATTTTTAGAGAAATGGTGATGTCAAGAAGCATTAAATCTTTCTTGTAGAAGGCTGTATGTAGATGCATTTTATTCTTCATCAATTGCACACTAAGGAAGACACATGGAAACAACTCACTGTTAACTTTCTTTTGTTTGTTTATTCGAGAAGCCCAGTTATTTCTTATTGAAGAAAAAATACGTTTGTTGAATTGCCATATGCCATTTGTTCAAGCATTCTTCTTCTCTTTCATTACCATTTCGGTAATGAATTTTTTTTAATGTGTACTACTCGTTGCATTTAGTAGCTTGAATTGCGTTTAGGTATTTATCTATTGTACCGTTCAACTTATTATTTTCGTTTACAATGTTGCGAGTTCTGTTCGATTTTGGTAACTTAATTGTGATGTTAGCTTAGGATAGTTGGATTGGTCGTTAGCAATACTATTTTGTTTCCTTGAGATTTCTTGGATTGTTCTTGTGTTTATTAAGCTCTGCTTGACATTCTGTGAAATCTAACTATGTTCTTGCAATGGGTATATGCTTAGTTGACCAATTGGTGATTGTATCTTCGCTTAGTTGATCGATCTGTATAGAACACATAGGATGAAATAGGTGCATTGCGTTCGTTTAGTATGCGATTATGATAACATGATTAACCTTCTCTTAGTCGGTTAGCTGTGTTGGATTAGAGGCTAGAGTAGTTTATTCATGAGACTTCTGCACTTTAATTGCCATGTTGTTACTCTGATTTGGCTTAATATTTAATTTGTTATGTGCTTGCGATTAGGTATACGCTTAGTTGCCTAATCGGTGTTTAGTCTTCGCTTAGTTGATTAGACTGTATGGTGCATGATTGATTGAATTTGAGAATTGCATTCGCTTAGTTTGCAATTCTGAAGACCGAATTAGCCTTCGCTTAGTTGGGTGATTCGTGTTGGATTTGGATTAGAGTAGTGTGTACTTGTCGTTAATATGTGATTGGAAGCATAGTAATTGAGTTAATGACCAACTGTTTTCACATTCTGTTTTTACATTTCTATTTCCATTTCTGGTTACATTTGTGTTTACATTGTTGTTTGCATTCATATTTTAATTTAATTCATTTGCATTCACACAAACTTTTCAATAACCCCCCCACTGCGTGTTTAACCTAATTCCTGAACCATAGTTTGGTCCTTGAGAGACGACCTAGGAGTCACTTCCTAGTTTATATTGCATTCTTTGTGCACATTAAGTTTGCATGGGGTGCGACACCCATCAAATTTTGGCGCGTTGCCGGGGACCAACGATTAGGTTTTAGGTCTTTTGTTGTGTTAGTGTGTGTTGTGTTTTGTCTTGTATTGTGAGTGTGATGTTCTTTCTTGTGTGTGTTATTGTCTGTGTGTGTCGCATGTTCAGTTGTGTTGTGTTTTGTATGTTTCGTAATTTTTAGCATTTACTTTCTTCCTTTCCCCTTTCTTCTACATGTCTACCTATTTTGGTTATGTGAATACTGCTTCTTCTACCTGTGCCTATGACTATGATTCTACTCCTGCTTGTTACTCTGGTTATGATTCTACTGCTGGCTATGACTATGACATTATGACTCATCCTCTGACTCATGACAGTGCTCTTTGGGAGCCAGTTACACATTATGAGGATGATGATCATTGCGTTCTCACATCTGGACTGATACATTTGTTGCCTAAGTTTTATGGTTCTGTAGGTGAATGCCCACATAGACATTTGGAGAGGTTCCAACACATTTGCTCTGTAATGAAACCTCCACATGTCCCTGATGATCACATTTTCTTAAAGGCATTCCCACATTCAGTAGAAGAAGCAGCATGTGGATGGCTTTATTATCTTCCTCCAGAATTCAAGGTCAATTGGGAAGATCTTAAGCATCTGATTTTGGAAATATTCCACCCTACTCAGCATCATTTTGATTCATATAGCAACGATCCTGGGTGGAATGATCCTAACCTGGGATGGTATGGTACTTCACAACATCAATATCAAGAACCACCATTATAGAATGCTTGTATGCCTCCACCAGTCCAGGAACCACAGCAGCTACAGTTTCATGAGCCTGACCAAACTTCATCAGCTGTTGATAGGAATTTGGAAAGCAAGCTTGATTCTCTTTTGAGTTTGGTGATACAGTTGGCATCCAACCAAAAACCAGCACCTCCATCTGCATCTGGTGCACGGTTGTGTGCTATATGTCCTTCAAGTGACCACTATACTGATGCATGTCTTTCTTTGCAGCACCCTGTTACTCATGATGAGCCTCAAGCTTATGCTACAAACATCTACAATAACAAGCAGCCACAACAGCAAAATCAGAGGCAACAACAACAGCAAGAGGCACCTGCCCAACCAACTCCTCATCCTTCGACTACTTCTGAGCCTACATTGAAGGAGTTATTGGAGTAGATGACTATTCAGAACATTCATTTCCAGCAAGAGACCAGAGCTTCCGTTCAGATTTTGATTGATCAAATGGGGCAGATGGCTACTCAACTCACCGAGGAACAGTCTCAAGTTTTAGAGGGATCACCATTCCAAACTGTTCAACTTCCAAATGATGTTAGTGCCATCCACATAGGAGATGGGGAGCAGAGTCACGAGCTTACTACTGCGCCATCTACTTTCCCACCCTTTTATGCCCCCCTCTTACACCTGAGGATGCAGTTGCTCATTCTGCTATTATTGGTGAGATGAATCATGAATCAACACAGGTTTTCTCTAAACTTGAATTCCCACTTGCTTTGCCTGAGCTGTTTATGCATTCAAATGTTCTTGATTCTGTTGCAAATTCACATGTTAGTGTTGATTTTGACATAGAAACTATGAAAACAGAAGTTTTAGACTTAGGATTAAATTTTTATCTTTCATAGTTTTCTGAAAATTTTAAATGTAGTTATGAAGTTGGTTCTTGCTCTATTTTGTTGAAATCAATTATGTGTTACAACCAACTTCCAACTTTATGATGGGTGATACTAACTGTGAATTTGATGAAAATGTTGAGGAACAGGTAGATATAAGCAACACTTTTGAGATAGGTAGACCATCTTCACCTTCCACCTCTTTACAAATCTTCAGGGAAGTGGAGGTAAACACACCTCAAATTGATTATGTTGTTGATTATTATGCAGTTGATAGGTATGTTGATGATTGTATTGTTGATGAGCATGCTTTTAATTTTCACTCTTTACATGATCAGAAGCACTTTTTGCCATCACATCTGAATGTTTGTTCTCCATAAACTGAACATGAATCTGAGTCTGTTGTTGATATTGTTTCTACATTTGAAATTGATTCATGTTCTAAGGGTATATTTGAGGGTCAGTTTGTTACATTGGGATTGGGTGTTATACCTTTGCATGTCATTTCTTTGGAGCCACATTGCACTAACTCTATTGTAGGAGGTACATATGAATTTGACCAACAAGCACTCACAATGGAGAACAAGGGTGCCAGTATACACAACAGTTTGAAGATTAATAGGCACCAACTGAACCCACTCATCAACAATCACTGCTTCTTAGATCCAGCTGTGGAGGACATCTCCCTACTTGATCAAATTTGGAGACTGAAGCAGTTCCTCCTCAAGACTTCCTTGCTGACTCCAATGGTGGAAAACATCTCCCTACAAGTCCAAAATTGGCAACTGCCACCATGACCATGGGAGTTTTCTTTTTCCCCTTCTCCCATTTTCCCTACTTGTATTGCACTTGTCCATGATATGTTAATTATTCTGATTTCTGATCTTATGCTTGTGACACATTGAGGACACTGTGTAGTTTAAGTGTGGTCTATTGGGGGAGATTTCTATTTTCTTTGTTAATTTTTTTGTTTTTTTTTGCGTTAAATTTTTAATGTTTTGTTTTCTAGGTAGTTTTATTGTGTCTTGTGTACAATTTTACTTGTTTCGCTTTATTTCTGGACTTGGTTTAGGTTGTAGACTTGTCTTTCACTTCATTGATACTCTGATTTGTTGGAAATCCTTGCTTTTCTCTGCTTGGAAAATGATTATGATGTTTGAGAGGGTGATTGATTGTGATAGAAATACCTTGTGTGAGAATTGAGCCACCTTATGTTCTTTCTTATGTGATATGTCTCTTGATTGCTTGCACATATGCCTTGGCTTGACTCTTGTTGATGATTCTTGATTGATATGCATGTTTGGAAGTGATAAAGGTTGTTTTGTTCTTGAGCCTCTTGTTAACGGATTGGCAAGCGTACCAAATCGTATCAAGTAATAATAAATGGTAAGTCCAAGTATCGTTTTCCCAAGAGACTCGAAAGGCCTTATCATTCGTGTGAATTAAAATCGTAAGACTTGAAAATAAAAATTAATTAATTGAATATGAGAATAAAATATGAACATGCAAAAGAGATTGATTCAATTGACAAGAAGAAAACAATGGATGAATGGAGTTGTTGGGGGTTTACAATTTCATCTTATNNNNTCTCTCTTATTTACTCCTCTTGAATTATTAGCTTGATTAATTAATTGTCATGCAACTTTCTTAGCCTACCCTTAACCCGATCCCTCGGTGAAAAGAGCCTATTACTTATTACTGGCTTGCTATCCCTAGCCTCCCCTAGAAATTAGTAAAGCATTATAGAGCAGAAGTTAGAAACAATTGATCGTCCTACCCCTATCCCTACGTGGTATTACTTAATCAAGGAATTGCTCACCAGTTCATGACATTATTGTACGTCCCCGTATCAATAAAGACAAACA
>NC_028359.1:16595629-16615978 GCF_000741045.1 Vigna radiata var. radiata | reverse complement strand
GTCATGGTTAACCTAGATGAAAAATGGATGAGGAATGGAAAAGCAAACCCTAGAAAAGATGAAAAGGAGCCTAAGCATCCAAGAGATCCTCTCCAGAGAGTGAAATTAGGTCTGGCCGCCCCCTTCTGTCAAAACAATGCATCTAAACTCGCAGTTGTTGGTATCGGAGGGGTATGGTTCGAAGAGTATAACGCAATAGAATTAAAACTTAGAGAGCGTATAAGCGTGTTCGGTCACTGTTAAAATCAAAGTTGGTCATTTTTCGCAAAATAATTTTCTTTCAAAAAATTAATCGAACAATTTGAGTGCAGGCAAAAATAACAAGTGCAGGGAGTAGAAAAATCACACAAGTAATTTTTATACTGGTTCAATTAAGAAGAATCTACGTCCAGTCGTTAATCACTGTAAACAGTGATTAACAGTTCCACTAAAAATATGTTTCTTAAATTACAATTATAGTGAATGAAAAACAAATAAATAAACCTTCCTTTGACGAGCAAACCGGAAGAAAACCACTCTGACAACTCGAAGAGAATCGCTCCGGCAATCGACCAACGATTTGCGAGCTTCTCCTTTCACGAGACCAGGCAGAGCACCTTGATAACTCAAAGAGAGTCTACTCCGGCTATCGACACACGATACGCGAGCCTCTCCTTTCACGAGACCAAGCAAGGGAACTATGAACAAAGCTTCTGAGAACTTTCCTCTGACAAACAGTGTTCTATTAAGCTTCTCAGTTCAAAAACATTACCTCTGAATTTTACAGAAGCCAAATATATAGCAAATTGAGCTGAATGTCAAAGGTCAGGTCCCAACTGCCATGAATAATCGATTATTGTAAATGATAATCGATTATTCAAGTCCGTTACAGGGTTTTCAAAAAGTGATAATCGATTATATGAAGTGATAATCGATTATTCAAGTATGACTTGTGATAATCGATTATTGCTTCATGATAATCGATTATTCTAGTACAAAATGCAAGTGATAATCGATTATAGCTTGTCCATAATCGATTATTCAAGTTAAAAATACAAGGTTTAAGATTTTCCTACTACATCCAAATTCTACAAGTTGGTTTTTAAATAATTCTACTGTTCTCTTCAAATAATACTTCTTGCAGCATCATCAAAACAATTCTTCAGGTTTTACCAATACTCCTTATTGGTAACAGCACTAGGGCTATTTATAACCAAGAAAAGTGACAAAATTCAAGCCCAGGCCTATTTGACAACCGCCCGGCACCAAATATGGCCGCCCAGCGATTTGCCTCAAGCCGTAGAATCGCCCGGTGCTAAAAACAGCCGCCCGACGCTCCGGTCAACCGCCCGACACCACGGTCAACCGCTCGGCGGTTCGGTCAACATTTTCTGGTTGACTGGTTGACTTTTCTGGTTGACTGTTGACTTTTATGATTGACTGGTTGACTTTTCTGCATTCTGGTTGACTTTTCTGCACTGCAACCGTTTGATCTTCAACCTTTCTTTCCTTTTCTTGAGTCTAAGACCTTCATCTTCAACTCCATTCTTCACTTTCTCAAAAATGCTACAAAACAATGCAAAACAAGCATAATATCGCTAAAAATAGCTTTTGACTCTCTACAAACTCATTTATTGAGTTTTGCTTGATTCTAAGCTCATTCTAAGCAGTAAAGGGAGTAATTTGGTCTAAAATGACATATGAAAATAACTGTTTTTCAACCTTCATCACCTCTCTAGCCAAATAAACCTACCTTGTCTGAATCCTTTGATAACCCTTTTGAACGTATACTTTCCCCATTTCTTTGTTTTGAAGGTCATACACTAGCCCTATGTGAAAAATCATGTTTACCTGAACCTTACGGAATTTTGGAGCTTTGGAATTGTTTTAGAAATAAGCGTGGTCTCCTTGGGGATTCAGATGAATTGGCTACTTGGTTCCTCTTCTTGTTTTTGTTTTTGTAAATATGTTGTGTATCTTGTCTCTAAGAGTTGTGTCCTAAATAGAGAGAAAAGAAAAGAGATAAGATGAGAAGAAAACAAAAGAAAAAAATACAGAAAAATGAAAAAAATTCGTAAATAATGGAGTCAAGAAGAGGATTGAATTAGAGGTTTGGGTGTGATTTCACTGTGTTTACACTTGTTTCCCATTGCTCCTCTATTTCTTTTGGTTGTAGTTGATTCCAATTAAAGCGGGCCCTTGGACAAATTACTTGCAAGTCCAGCAGCTTAGGACGTCCTGCAGTGAGGTGCTACGACCCACAATGATTGATGAAAGAGCTGAAGCATACACGGCCCAACAGTAGAGAGTAACAGCCACATAATAGGTCATTCTTCTCTTTTTTTTAAGAAGCAGCCGACATTCACTGGGGGGAGGTCTGAGCAATGTGGAAACAGTGTGAAGGAGTGCACGTCTTGGGGTATTTAATATTCAGAGGAATGAATGCCGATGTCAAGTAGCATTAAATCTTTCTTGTAGAAGGTTGTATGTAGATGCATTTTATTCTTCATCAATTGCACACTAAGGAAGACACATGGAAGCAGCTCATTGTTAACTTTCTTTTGTTTGTTTATTCGAGAAGCCCAATTATTTCTTATTGAAGAAAAAATACGTTTGTTGAATTGCCATATGCCATTTGTTCATGCATTCTTCTTCTCTTTTAGTACCATTTCGGTAATGAATTTTTTTTAATGTGTACTACTCGTTGCATTTAATAGCTTGAATTGCATTTAGGTATTTATCTATTGCACCGTTCAACTTATTATTTTCGTTTACTATGCTGTCAGTTTTGTTCGATTTTGTTAACTTAATTGTGATGTTAGCTTAGGTTAGTCGAATTGGTCGTTAGCAATATTACTTTGTTTCCTTGAGATTTGTTGGACTGTTCTTGTGTTTATTCAGCTCTGTATTGACAAATTGGCAAGTGTACCAAATCGTACAAGTAATATAAATGGTAAGACCAAGTATCGTTTTCCCAAGAGACTCAAATGCCTTTCTCGTTCGCGTGAATTAAAATAATAAGACTTGAAAATAAAAATTAATAAATTGGATTTGAGAACAAAAATATTAACATGCAAAATAAAGTTGATTCAATTGACAAAAGAAAACAATGGATGAATGGATGTTGTTGGGGGTTTACAATTTCATCTAATCCGCCCTCTCTTATCTACTCCTCTTAAATATTAGTTTGATTAATTAATTGTTATGCGACTTTCTTACCCTCCCCTTAACCCGATCCCTCGGCGAAAAGGGCCTAATATTAACTACTGGCTTGCTATCCCTAGCCGCCCCTAGTAATTAATATCGCATTATAAATAAAAGTTAGCGCAATTGAGCGTCCTACCCCTATCCCTAGGTGGTATTGCAAAATCAAGAAATTACTCACCAGTTCATGTCATTANTGTANGTCCNCATATCAATAAAGACAAACATCAGTTACCGAATGAGTTAAACGATAAAGGCCTTAAGCACAAATGATAACCCAATAATTATCAATCAAAACATATGGAGACCATATAAATAATCAAGAGTTTCAATGAAAGAGAGTATCAAAAGATTACATTGTTCACCCCAACAACAATAGGGTTTAGTTCATCATAGACATGGTGAAACTAGATGAAAAATGGAAGAAGAATGGAAGCGCAAACCCTAGAAAAGATAAATAGGAGCCTAAGTAGCTAAGAGATCCTCTCCAAAGAGCAAAATGAGGTTTGGCCATTCTCCCCTGTCAAAAGAATGACTCTGAACTCGCAGTAGGGGTATTTATAGGTGAGGAGCGCGTCAGAAAAACAGCCCAAGCCCAGCGAGGAACCGCCCAGCGGTTTAAGTGTGCCGCCCGGCGGCAATCGCCACCGCCCGGCAGTTTCCCTCAGCACCGCCCAGTGTCAATCGCCATGCCTACTCCTCATCCTGGACCGCCCAGCGGTTTAAGTGTGCCGCCGGGCGGTGCGTCGACTCTTCAAATCTTCATTTTTCTGCTCTTTTCTTGAGTCAACGACCTGTATCTTTTACTCCATTTTTCACTTTCTCAAAATTAGCTACAAAACAATGCAAAACAAGCATAAAATCGCTAAAAACAGCTTTTGTCTCTCTACAGAGTCATTTATTTAGTTTTGCTTTATTCTAGGCTCATTCCAAGTAGTAAAGGGAGTAATTTGGTCCAAATTGACATATGAAAATAACTATTTTTCAACCTTCATCAGCAACCCCAAACTTAGAACTTTGCTTATCCTCAAGCAAAACAAAAGAAAACACACAAAACAAAACTTGGCTTTATACTTTTTCATCCAATGCCTCAACAATCCCAAGGTACATGACAAAACTACTCAATTCAATATCCACAGTGAAATCCAAAATAAGATGCATGCATGCTTTCAATCTAGAGATTGCACAACAGNTGTTATACATTATGAATGACCAATCCACTAAGCAAAAATGCACTCATGAAAATTAACAGTTCATACCAAGCAAGTGTTTCACTCAATCACTCAAGTGTTTAAGGTGACACTCCAACTCTCTATTGTTCACAAGTCACATGAAACAAAATTGTCATTCATCTTAAACCATCAACATCTTTACATGCAAATGCCATCAAAAGGACTTTTTCAAGGCTTGTAATGAGGTTGGGCTAACAAGAAAAATTGGTTTTTCTAGAATGCAAAATCCTTGAGTCAAGAAAGCTAACAAAATATTCAACATTCAAGCAGAACTCTATCATCAATGACTCTCATTCCCCCCTTCTTCCCTTTTCTTTTCTTTTTCATTGAACTCATTAATGAGTCGATATTTTATTGATTTCACTTAGCTTATTGTACCGAATTTAATCAGGGAATTGTGCTTAAATGTCTGGTATTTTCCCGTTTCTGCTAATTGTGCTTAATTTGATCGGAAATTCGAATTTTAATTAATTTGAATTTTCTGAGCTAATTATTTGCATTATTATTTTCAGGGAAAATTTTGGAAATATAATTTTGGACATATTGAGAGTTGTCACACAATTCAAGACTCTACAAAAGAAGTGTTCACAAGAAGAAGGGCAGTATGGGGATTTTACCCTTTTGGGCTTATGTGAATGAAGGTGTGGGTTTCATATTTGGTGGTGCACACGAAAGTGGTGCACGACCCAATTGAAACTCCAAGCAGCTGTAGCCCACACGCCTAGCACACGGCTGCAATCAGCAGTTGGCCCAACACATTAAAATCATGTCCAGCACTTGATGATGAACATGTGAATTGAAATGGCAGCAGCAAGCAAAGAAGGCTGCAGTTTTGGAGCTCCACATGCCTCGGGCCTGGTCCATTTGATGCAACAGCCACATGCATGTGAAGAAAGCATCACGTTGACAATAGGCTTGGAGAAAACCACGTGATGGGCTGATTCCTTCCAGCGGGTTGCATCTTCACACGTCCAGTACATGACGAAGAACTTAGTAGCCAGCAAACGGGTGAATCTAGAAATTGCATCCACGGCCTGCAAGAATTAAAAGGCAACAAGCATAAGTCCAGCCTTCAGCAGTTGGTAGATAGGGGTGCATACAACAAGCTTTAGGCAGCATGTGTCTAGGAGGTCCAACATCCAGAAGCTTGTTGTATTTGGAATTGCACACGGGCCCGACAGTGCTTCCAGCAAAGCAATTTCATCTAGCATTTTCTCACGGCCCATGTGATATGGAAGAAAATAGGGCACATTATCCGAGAGGGGGAGATTATTCCTGGCAGCCTACACTCACATGTAACACTCGACAATTTTTTTAAGGATGGGGGTTGTCACACTTGAAGATGGGTGACATTTTTCGGCTGGGAGAAATGTTTACCTTTTTAGATTTTGGTTGAATAAATTCCTTTTGCTCGTTTCTTCATTAGCTTATTTTATTTCTATTAAGCACTTTCATTTTCTTGGTTTTGATTGGTTTAGCAGTGGGGAACGGTACATTCAATATTTTGCATTTACTTTCTTTGCATTGAACAGTGTGGTGTCACGGTGATGCTTCATTTACACGGTTACAACAACAACTTTTATCACATTTATTTTCTTTTCTTTTGGCTTTTAGAAAGAAGTAGTTGATTTAAAAGCACACAACACTTTTGCATTGATTGTTTTGATTCCAGCAATACTCAATGATGAATGGCATTCCATTATTCCTGCATTGATTTTCAATGTTCCCTTTTTAGTTTAATAGTATAGTTTAATAGTATTTCTATGCATATTAATTACAAGTGATTTCTTTGCTGCATTATGCTTTAGTTCATACACTTTGGTATTTAATGTTTTATTCAAGTGTTTTCATTTACTCTAATGCCTTCAATTATATTTAATTTTATTTAATTTTTAGTTTTAATTTAGTTTAATTCTCCTTGTAAAATCACTTTCACAAACCCCCCCCCTCTCGTGTCTGACCTAATTCTCGAACCACAATTTGGTCCTTGAGAGAGGACCTAGGGGTCATTCCCTAGCTATACCGAATGAGTTAAACGATAAAGGCCTTAAGCACAGATGATAACCCAATAATTATCAATCAAAACATATTGAGACCATATAAATAATCAAGAGTTTCAATAAAAGAGAGAATCAAAAGATTACATTGTTTTCCCCAACAACAATAGGGTTTAGTTCACCATAGACATGGTGAAACTAGATGAAAAATGGAAGAAGAATGGAAGCGCAAACCCTAGAAAAGATGAAAAGGAGCCTAAGCATCCAAGAGATCCTCTCCAGAGAGCAAAATTATGTCTGGCTGTTGTCCCCAGGCCAAAGAATGACTCTGAACTCGTAGTAGGGGTATTTATAGGTGAGGAGCGCGTTAGAAAAACAGCCCAAGCCAGTGAGCCACCGTCTGGCGGTTTAACCTAATTCCTAAACCATAGTTTGGTCCTTGAGAGACGACCTAGAAGTCACTTCCTAGTCTATATTGCATTCTTTATGCACATTGAATTTGCATGGGGTGTGACACCCATCATGGAACAATTGTGTTGAGGGACTATGAAAGCAAGTTAATATATACTAGTTCTAATGCAAAGCTCACACGAATACAGAAAATGGCCAAGTATCAAGTTTCAAGGGGAGGATTTACAGCATAAGAGTTTGAAGGTACTGACACTGATGATTGCAATATTTTGCAGGTACCTAAAGATGAAGAGGTAGATAAAGGAGGAACAAACCACTCACAGGACACACCAATCCCGCCTAGTTCAAAAGTAAGATACATGAATAGGGAGTGGATTGTGAAAAAGCTTAAAGAGGAAGGAGTAGTGGAGATTAGAAGACCATACTCCAAAGCAATCAAAAGGGTGGGCAGAAGACAGTTGATGAAGATGCCAACTGGGATGAGAAGACATGATTTTATTTGAATGAATCCCAATTGTTGTAAAACATTTTTTTTTTGGACATGTAATTTTGGATTTTTTAACAATTTTGGGTAGCATCTATTGAGGGATGCTAATTAATTATGTATCTATTGAAGGATACATGTAAGTACACGTACTGAAGGGTGTTGGGAAGCACTTACTGATGAGTACTAGAAAAGGTTTGGGTCAGGCTCGTGACGTTATACAAGCACTACCTGGGAGACAACCCAGTTGATTATTGTTTACTTTTAATACCCTGTTTAGTTGCATATTAGACATGAAGTGCATAAAATTTAGATATTGGAAGTTGAAATCAAGTGTTACAGGTCTGAAAACGTGAAAGCAAACCAGAAAGGGAAGAAAAATTTTTAAACGCCCACCGTTGAGCGGTGGCGACGCAGGTTGGTTTCTTGGGCTTTCTAAAAGCTCAACGTTGGAAGCTCATTTGCACACTTTTAAAACATTCCTAGGGTGTGCCCAAGCGTTCTCTACAGACCACAACACTTTGCTTTCACTTTCAAAAGCTTTCTAAGGGTTTTTCTCCACTTTTCTCTTCACCCACTCACTTTAACTCCATAGTTATTCAACTTTCTACCATTCCATTGTCAAAGTTTGGGGATTTTTGGTGAGAGCATTGCATTGAGAAAGCATTCATCATCATTCAAAAGGCAATTGCAAGCATCTAGAACATCTCCACCCAAGTAAGTTATGCAATTTTATTCTTAGGACTTCTAGAATTGGAAATTGGTGAAGAACATGTGTAGAAGTATGAGAAATTAGGGCTTTTGATTTCTATGCGTGATTTGATGAAATAGAAACATTTTCCACCGATTAAATTGTGTGAGTTTGTTCTGGAACTGTTGCATTTGTGATTGGGTTGAGATTAGAACAGTTAGGAAGGGGTTTTTGTAAAAATCCCGACCCCTCCGCTGAGCATCAGTAGACACTGGGCGTTCTGCGATGCCACCGCCAGGCGGTAGGGAACGCTGATCGGTGGGCGTCAAATTTGGTTTTTGACTTGAATTTTCTGATGCAGATCTGACACCTCTGGCGAAATATTGGATTGCATTTACTCATGCCAACGTCCAACCCTGTTCCCACGTTTCTGACATTACTTTTCACAAGGTCATATTTATTTACTGCATGCTGAGGCAGTTAAATGTGAACATTGGCGAGGTCATTCCCAATGAGATAGAGAGTTGCACTGCTATTGTGAGTAGCAGGACACCTCTGGGACATTTTTCCCTCATTACATATTTGTGCCAGAAGGCTAGGGTGGATACTTCCATTCCACCGTTCGAGAGGCCTAGAAGGGCCATAGATGCCTCGTACTATAGACAACATTGTTGAGGTGATGAGGAGGTTGAACGAGTGCCTAGGAGACGTCCTAGGAGAGGAGCAGTTAGGCTGGATGAGCCAGCACATCATGCAGAGCCATTCCAGATGAGGGACATGTACATGTCCATGATGGAGGCTAGACTTGAGGCTCTTCACAAAGGGCAGATGGCCACAACTGAGATGATAGTGGGCCTATATGACACACCACTAGTGCACAGGTGGACTATGGACGTGTTCCATAATGTTATGGCATGGCCACAAGAGCAGGAACAGGGCAGTGGATTTGGAGCAGCTGAAGCTCTAGTGATGGATGACGATGAGGAGGATGACACCTTTTAGGATATAGAGGCTGGAGATGAGGATGGTGATTATGATGACAACATGAGCTTATTTGACATCTACTGATGGATGTCGTATGCAGAAGAACAGGGTTTATTGTTCTTTTTTTCTTTTGTAATTTGAACTTGTAGTGTAGGTTTGCTTCGGTTGAGTATTGCAGGTTTGTGTGAACTTGTCTGAACATCTTATCTGATTGTGGTTTGACTTTTTTTAATGCATGATGAATATGCTTGATAATGCTTGATGTGGATGATGATTGAGATTACTATATATGCTTCTATACAGGTGAATTGTTCACAAGCTGTGTGAACAGATGCATGATGAGTTATGATTGTGGTTATGATGCTAAGCAGGATGCATGACTGAATGATTGAGTAAGCACAGTTGAGTGAGGTTTTGAGCTTCAGAGTACTTGTTGATATATTTGTTATCCAATTGAAAGCATGAATGATATTGCCTGAATTTGTATGATTGATTGAATTGCATGCTTATGTCATATGATCAAGGTCATTATTCAAAGCCCTTACTTAGCCAAATTTTCGCCCAAAGTAAAGAGAACCATGTGTTCTACCCATTTTGAACCTTAGCCCGAGACACTTTGAAAACCTTGTTTATAAAAATCTTTACCTTGAGTTATGTTGAGAAATATTTTATGGTATTGATAAAGGTTCAAGTTTGGGGTTGTTGGGGAAAATTGAAAGCCAAAAGAGAAAGCATTGAGCAAAATGTGTAGAATGATGAAAGCATGAGAAAAATAGAAAATAAAGAGAAAAGCATGAAGGATAAAGCTCAATGAAAAAGAAAAAGGGAAAAGTTGGGAATGAGTAGATTAGTTGAAAGGGAGTTGTGCTTGAACTATGAATATTGAATAACTCTCTTAACTCAAGGATTTTGTGATCTAAAAAAACCAATGTTTCTTGTTAGCCCAGTCACGTCATAAACCTTGAAAAAGTCTTTGTGATGACATGTGTATGTGAGAATGTTGGTTGTATTAAATGACAGTCAATTTTGTTGCATGTGACAAGAGGATAGTGGAGAGAAGAGTGACCTCCCAAAACACTTGAGTGATTGAGTGAAACACTTTTCTTGGAAAGGATTGATGACTCTCATTATTACATTTGTGCTTAGTGGATTGGTCATTCATAAAAATAGCATCTGTTGTAGAATATGTGATTATGTGAGCAATATGTGAATTTGAATGAATTTAAGCATGTCTGCATCTTGATTGGATTTCATTGAAAAGCTGAATCGAGTTATTATTTGTTGTGAAAAGATATGTTTTGAAAAGTGTCGAACCATTTTGATGATAGATGGAAGGCCAAGTTTTGTTTTGTTTGCTTGAGGACAAACAAAGTTCTAAGTTTGAGGTTGTGATAACGGTCTAAAAACCGTTATTCTTATACATTAATTTGATATCAAAACACAACCTTTATGACCTAGAATTAGCTTGAAATCATGCATTTTGTTTAAGTTAGAGAACAAGAGAGTCAAAAGTGGTTTTAAAGATATCATGCTTGGTTTTACATTGTTTTGGCAGGATTTTACAAGAATTGAATGATGAAGATGAAGAAGGAAGGACTTGGAATAGAAAAGGGCAAGAAAAGATGAAAAAGAGGTGTCGCGACCACCGCCTAGTGTTAACATAGCGTTGGGCGTCCAAAACGCAGACCACTGAGCGTCAGTAAGTGTAGAGTGTTCAGCGTTGCCAGCGTTCAGTGTTCAGCATTGCCACTGTTGAGCGTTAGCTAGCGCTGAGCGCCTAAATGAATGGGCCTGGGCTGAATTTCTGTTACTTTTTTGGCCTATAAATAGACCCAGTGCGATTTCAGAAGTAATCTTTTGGTAATCAGAGACGTCCTGAGCTTCTTCTTCACTCCTTGGAGGCGGTTTTTGGATGCGGGAGCTCCGAATCACCAATTCTAGGGTTTATTCTTCCATTCTTTTTATTTATTTCATGTAGTTTCACCATGTCCATGGTGAACTAAACCCTTTGTTGTTGGGGAACAATGTAATCTTTTGAAACTCTCTTATATTGAAATTCTTGTTTTATTCATATACTTGTATTATCAATAGTTTGAGTTTTCTTATCCGATTATCATGCTTGGATCGTTTAACTCATTTGGTGTATTGATCCTGGATTTTGTCGATACGAGAACATAAGGGGAAGTCTCGAACTGATAGGAATTCTCTTGGTTAAGCAATACTACCTAGGAATAGGAGTAGGACGGCCAATTGCTTTAAACTTTTGTTTTTCATGCGTTATTGGTTACTTAGGGAGATTAGGAATGGTAAACTAGTAATTGATAATAGGCTCTCTTCGCCGAGGAATCGGGTTTTCAGTAAATTAGATAGCTGCATGAGATTGATAATAAAGTGAATTTAACAAGAATAGTAGATATAGGAGTGTGGACAAAGATGAAATTATAAACCCCAACAACTTCATTAATTCATAGTCTTCTTTGCCAACTGATTCAAATTTGCATCTGCATGTTTAAATTATGTTTTTGCATTAGCACTACAAAATTATTTTACTTTCAAGTCTTATAAAATCAAATCACACGAACGTTTAGGCCACTAAGTCCTTTGGGAGAACGATACTCGGTCTTACTGTGTATATTACTTGATAACGATCCGGTACACTTGCCAGGAGCTTAACAGCAGTGCTAGTATGCACTGAATGTGAGGGAGTGCTCAGACTATGAGGATATTGAGAGGGTACTCTGTGTACCTGGAGGGCATTTTCATAGGAATCCAAATGGTGTGCCCATTCAAATCAAGATAGCTGACTTGACACCCCTGGCCAAAAATTGGATGGCATTTACTCATGCCAATGTCCAACCCTGCTCCCATGTTTCAGACGTCATTGTTCACAGGATTATGTTTATTTATTGAATGTTAAGAGGTATGAATGTGAACATTGGTGAGGTCATTTCCAATGATATCCAGAGTTGTGCTACTACTCAAAGGAACAAGACACCACTTGGTCATCCTTCGTTGATTACACACTTGTGCCATCAGGCTGGGGTGGATATCTTTACTCCACCATTTGAGAGGCCTAGGAAGGCCATAGATGTAGCTTACTATAGACAGTATTGTGGAGGAGATGAGGCAGCCAGACCAGTGTCTCAAAGATGCCCCAGGAGAGGAGCAGCTCAGTAGGATTAGCCAGCACAGCACACAGAGCCTTTCAAGATGAGAGACATGTACATGTCAATGGTGGAGGCTAGATTGAGGTCTGATACGCGGGGCCCAAAGCCCAATGTCTTTAGTATAGTTTTTCTTTTATGTACTTTGTATTGTGTTAGGCATGTGGGATTTCTAGCCCTATATATAGCCATGCCTACACTTCTTGTACTTACTTTTGAGATAATTGAATTGTTTATTGTTGAGAATTACTCTAGAGCAATTCTACCTTGAAAGTCAANGCTAGAGAATCCCAAAGGATCTCCTCTAGCCACCTTCCATCTCACAGTTACCATTCTCTCATTTTCCACCATCAGTTTCTCTCTTCTCCACGACGTCACTCTTCCACGGTGGCCCATTTCTTTGCTGCCAGCTCGCATACATCAACAACATCCTTCTCTCACCAATTCTTTCACATTTCAGAAGCGTATTCCACACAACACTATTCTTCATTTTCAGTCATCAGTGTTTCTCTCTGCCGAGAGCGTCTCCAGCCAGCAACCCTAGCTTCCTCACGGTTCAGCCTCCGTAAGTCATTTCTCACCGAATCACTCTCCACATTCACCTTCTCCTAGTCGTTCCTCACCTTTTGACCGATTGGTTTCACGTTTCCCTTCATCTTCACCGATTGAAATCGAATTCTAACCGTTAATCGGTCTATTTCACCGATTAAAGCCTCTTAAACCACCAAAGCTAGATCCTCCCTCGAACAATCCTTCCTTATAGGGTTCGTTCGACCTATTCCCTTTCCAACACCAAAACCTAGGGTTTCCAGATCTTTATGTTCATTCTGTTGCATCATCTCTTCCAAGTAAGTTTTTGTTTCGGTCTCTCCGATCTGCTCCAATTTGTCGTGACCGGGACCGCATCATGTGGTAATCAGAGCTTCAGGTTGTGTCCACGGGTCAAAGGTAAGTGTCTCTGTTTCGTGTTTTTATTGATTCTGAGTTCTGTGTTATTTTGTCTGTTCTTAGTTTTATGTTTCGTGTCTTTTCTGTTTGATTCGCGTCTCTATTTCGTTGTTGCCTCGGTTTGATTTTGATTTTGAGTGTCTTGTGCTGTTGCTTTCCATTTCCGTGTTGTTCATCACTTTTTTTCTTCCCTGTCTTGCTTGATTTCAGTTCAATTGTGATTTTTGTGCATTGTCTTGTGTGATCTGCAAATTCAAATAGGTTCTGATATTGTGTTGAGTTGTTCTATGCCTTTGCGTTTTTGATTTGAGTCTTATTCTCATCTTTAATTCGGTGAATCCAAGTAGTTTGAGTCTTTTGTTTGAGAAATCAATTTTTGTTATGTCAAAGTCATGTTGTGTTGTTTTAATTGTCAATTAAATTCTGGTTTAACTTGTTGTTGCTTATGTTTTGTGATTCAATTGAGTTTATTGCTTTGAGTAAGATCTGTCCATCATCATAAGTTGTGATATTCAATTGAGTGAGCTTGATGACAGACTTCAAAAGCAGTTTTAAATGTCATTTCATTTATTTGAAGTTGTCTTGCTTTTAGCTGCATATGATCACTCTATTATCTTGTTTTGATACATTGAGAAGTCTGACTTACGTGTGTTTCATTGTAAGATTTCAGATTGACCCATTGCAATTCTACTCATTTGTTATATATCATTTCTTGGTGGGTATTTGATTGAAATGTGTAGATTTGATTAGTGGAATTTTGAGCAACAATTTAGTGAACCTGATTAATGTGCTGATGTATTGAAACTGGTTAATCTGGTTAATCTGGTTAATAGCTTGAACAGAATTTTACTGAGAAAACAATAGCATGAGCACTTTATGTGGAAGCTCTAAACTGAAGGGAGTTATCTAACTTACCTTGTTCTGAAGTGTTGATTCTGTTTTTACTTGTAATGATAACATTGCTGGTTGTGTACTGAATTTGGGTTTGATTATTGTGAGCAGAATTTGAGTTGCTGAATCATTGAGCTAACAGTTTGGTGAAGATGCAGGCTTCAAATAGCCACTCTAATAGGATCTGGAATTGCTGACCAGGATTGTAGTACGTGAATCATCCGTGTAGTAGTGGAACCAGGACTGCAGCAACATCTGTGTGAAAATTTTAATTGGAGACCTAAGCAATTCTTTTGGCTGCCTAACAATTGTACAAGACTAAGACAGGGAAGTGCTTACTACCATATATATTTCTTTGTATGTGCAAACTGTTTGGCTGAGTGTGTAAGTGACAAAATCTTTGTGTTGCAGGATTGGAACAGCTAGTTTCTTGATTAGACCGAGAGCTGAAAAGCATATTTGGACACTTGAAGATTTTGTTCAAGATGAATGAAATGGAATGGGACTAGGACCGTAGTAGACCAGTAGCGTAGTTTTGGTTTTGTAAATTTTTTTTCTTATTATTTTTGTGTAATCTGATGGGCTTGTGTCAGCTCAATGTTAGTTTTAGTTCTGTGTTGTAAAAGGCCATTATATAAAGTCCAAGTTTGGAAGAGTCCTTGGTGCTCTTTCAAATCTTGGCAACCTTTCTTGTTTGTTTTCTTTAAATTTTAGCTAGACATAGGAGTAGAATTTGATTGTCTTTGCGTGTGTTTGATTTTCACGTGTAGGTGTGACCTTTGTCACACTAGAGTCCGAACATATTAGGAGTCTTAGAGTCTGTTTTCATTGTTTGTTTCTTTTGAGTTTTGCACTTTGATTTTAAACAAAAATGTGTTGTTATTCATCTAGGATGTCTAGTTCATACATTAAGGATGATTTGTGTACTAAAGCTAGAAAAATTCCCTTCTTTGGTAAAGATACAAATGTCTTAACATATCTAGTTTGGGAAAAAGAAATTAATCAAATGCATCCTGTCCTTATTAGGCAAAGTGAACTTGAGTCTTATAGTACAATTGTTCTTTCTAGAGAGTGTGAATATCGTGTTCTTAGTTTATATCTCTCTAGATTAGAAAAGCATGCACTAGAGTGGTGGGATGAAAGGCAATATTGGGTTCATCAAGGTAGAAAATCCACCATTAAAAATTGGTATGAATTGAGATCGTGCATGAGAAGAGAGTTTGTGCCTCCAAATATTCAAAGTAACTTAGAACATATGAGAGAGCTTATTAAAGAAGGCAAGTCATTCATTCAAAATTTAAGTGGATTCAATCGTAGGGAAACAGAGTTTAGAGAAAAACTCATGAAGTTCTTGAATGAGGGAAGTAAAAGGAGATTTGAGAGAGAACATAGGCAAATACAAGAAAGAATNGAGAGACAAGAGAGAAAAAAAGAGAGAAAACGAGAAGAAGAAAGACAAAGACAAAGAGAGAGAAAGAGAGAACAAGAGAGAAAAGAAGAGGAAGAAAGAGTGAGAAGAGAACTAGTGAGAAGAGAAGAAGAAGCAAGAGAGAAAAAAGAAGAGGAAGAAAAAAGAGAGCAGGAAGAGAGACTACAAAAGAAAGAGAAGGAAGAAATTGAAAGGAAGGAAAGGGAAGAAAAGAAATTGATGACAACATATCCTAATCTAGAACCCAAAAGGGGAGGTTTTCTATCTTTTCACTTACCATTTGTTATTGAATGTTCAAATTCTATCTTTTCTTTCCAAGGAATTGNCATCAAACCTTTTCAAAAGTTGCATTCTTTAACACATGGCAATCAAAGACTTGAGTTAGAGATATCTTCCAAGTTATCACTAACTCAAGACAAAAATAAATTTTCAAATGAAATAGGATTTCCTTATACTCATAAACATGAAAATTTCAAAGTTAGGAAACCTTCTTCTAGACATCTTTCCTTATATTTTTTATTGGGTCAAATAAAACTAATTAGAGATATGTTTGATGCTTATTGCAGATTAATATTTGATCCAGGAGGAACTTCTATGGAGTTTACAACAATAAGTCCTCAGGCGAACCATCAGATTTGAGGACAAATCCTTTCCAAGAGGGAGGGGATGATACGCGGGGCCCAAAGCCCAATGTCTTTAGTATAGTTTTTCTTTTATGTACTTTGTATTGTGTTAGGCATGTGGGATTTCTAGCCTTATATATAGCCATGCCTACACTTCTTGTACTTACTTTTGAGATAATTGAATTGTTTACTGTTGAGAATTACTCCAGAGCAATTCTACCTTGAAAGTCAAGGCTAGAGAATCCCAAAGGATCTCCTCTAGCCACCTTCCATCTCACACTTACCATTCTCTCATTTTCCACCATCAGTTTCTCTCTCCTCCACGACGTCACTCTTGCACGGTGGCCCATTTCTTTGCTACCACCTCGCATACATCAACAACATCCTTCTCTCACCAATTCTCTCACATTTCAGAAGCGTATTCCACACAACACTATTTTTCATTTTCAGTCATCAGTGTTTCTCTCTACCGAGAGCGTCTCCAGCCAGCAACCCTAGCTTCCTCACGGTTCAGCCTCCGTAAGTCATTTCTCACTGAATCACTCTCCACATTCACCTTCTCCTAGTCGTTCCTCACCTTTTGACCGATTGGTTTCACGTTTCCCTTCATCTTCACCGATTGAAATCGGATTCTAACCGTTCCACCGATTAATCGGTCTATTTCACCGATTAAAGCCTCTTAAACCACCAGATCTAGATCCTCCCTCGAACAATCCTTCCTTCTAGGTTTTGTTCGACCTATTCCCTTTCCAACACCGAAACCTAGGGTTTCCAGATCTTTATGTTCATTCTGTTGCATCATCTCTTCCAAGTAAGTGTTTGTTTCGGTCTCTTCGATCTTCTCCAATTTGCCGTGACCGGGACCGCATTAGAGTCTCTTCGCAAAGGGCAGGTGGCCACAGTTCAGATGATAGTGGGCTTGTACGACACACCATCGGTACATAGGTGGACTATGGACGAGTTCCATAGTGCTATGGCATGGACCCAAGAGCAGGCACAGGGAAACGGAGTTGGAGCAAGTGAAGCTGCAATTATGGATGATGAGGAGGATGACGACTTTGAGGATGCAGAGGCTAGAGATGAGGAGGACTCAGATGACAGCATGGGCTGATAGGGCATCTATTGATGGATATCGTAGAACAGGGTTTTATTTTTCATTTTAGTTGTAATTTGAACTTCTAGACTAGGTTGGATTTTGTTGAGTACTGTGGGTTGTTTGTACTTGCCTGAACACCTTTTCTGATGATGGTTTGACTTGTTTTATTGCATAATGGGTGTGCTTGATGATGCTTAATGTGGATGATGATTGAGATTGCTTTACATTCTTATATACAGGTGAATTGTTCACTAGCTATGTGAATAGGTGCATGATGAGTTATGATTTTGGTTATGATGCTAATCAAGATGTATGATTGAGATGTTGAATGAGCATAGTGGTGTGAGGTTTTGAGCTCCAGGTGTTTGTTGACATATTTGCTATTCATTTGAGAGCATCAATGATTTTGCCAGAGTCTTTATGATTGATTGAATTACATGCTTATGTCATATGATCAACGCCATTTTTGGAAGCCCTTACTTGGCCAAATTTTCGCCCAAAATAAAGAGAACCATGTGTTCTACCCTTTTTGAACCTAAGCCTGAAACACTTTGAAAACCTTTTGAGAAAAATCTTTACCTTGAGTTGAGTTGAGAATAATTGAATGGTAATGATAAAAGTTCAAGTTTGGGGTTGTTGGGGGAATTGAAAGGCAAAGGAAAGGCATTGAGCTAATGTGTTGAATGAAAAAGCATGAGGAAAGATAGAAAAAAAAAGAAAAGCATGAAAGATGAGCTCAATGCAAAAGTAAAAGGAAAAGGGAAAAGTAGGGAATAAGTGAGATTGGTTGAAAGAGAGTGGTGCTTGAACTATGAATGTTGAATAACTCTCTTAACTCAAGAATTTTTTGATTGAGAGAGCATCATTACTATTTTTGAAACAGCATATTTGTTTGATGCTTCTCCGATTTAAAATCTGCATAAATGTCAAACATTCCTTTTTTGTTAATAAACAAAGGGGGAGATTTTTAATGAGTGTATGTTTGCAAGTCTATATGGGGAGATTTGCTATATGATACTTTATCTGCTTGATGATATTTGTGTTGTATTTGCACATTAAAAGAATGATCTGAACTGATTTTGAAATTTGTTTTTACTCTGTTATTTTTGAAACTAAACATGGCTGAGTTACTAATCATGGTTGTGCATCGTCAAAAAAGGGGGAGATTGTTGAGATTGTTGACAACACAAAATCTATATCAAACTGGTTTTTGATGATGACAACACATTGCATAATAACAGTACATAAGTTCCAGGTTTACATGTTCAGCTGATATACCAAACTGATTTGAACAATGCCTTTGTTGAACATGTTTTGATTGATTTGCAATGTGTGTTCCTGTGATTGATTATGTGTTATATGTATGGAACATGCTTGTATTGAAATGTGTGATAAAATGGATTTGATTACTTCTGCACATTTCTGAAGAAAAGATCACAAGCACTTTTATGAATTTATATTTGTTGTGACAAAGGTCTAGTTCAGTCGAATACACTGGGAATGGATTCGACTATGCTAAAATCTTTGTACAGATTTTGTGAACATGTGTTTGATGAGATTTTGAGTTGAAAACAATTTCAAAGTATTTTTTCAAGTGCCAGTCGACAGTGTGGAACACCCATTCGACTGTATTGTTGTTATATTTGGAATTTTGTTATGCCTACTTGCTCCAACGGCTATATTTTTCAAAAGTTAGTTAACATTGACTGACTGGGTCAACTGTCTTAAATGTGCATTGATTTGGCTAACTGAGGAGCCTTTGTGTTGACTGTATGATACAAGAAAGTCTAGCACCATAGGACTCATCACAAGAGGGATGGCCAAAAAGCTCCAAGATGAGTATTCTCCCCAAGGTCAAATACTATTTGCTATTTTTGGATGGAAAATTGGAGAACAAGAAGATGTTGCAAATCTACCAAGACATGGAGAAGGGTAAAAAGGCCAATTCTACAAAAAGTAGGAGTGTGCCTAACATAAAAGGGGTGACATTAGTGTTTACTCTTTCATAGGCACCTAGCATATTTTACATGTGTTTTAATAAAGCTTTCTAGAAGCCACACATTTAGCACATGGGTAGTATTAGCATCTCAGATCTNAAACGTGTAAAATGCCTTGAGATTGATCTATAAAATCTCATAGGCAAAGCTTGTAGCTCACTTTTGGAATATTGAAAAGAAATTNTGCTCATGAAAGCACAATTCTCTCAACCGAAAGTCCTTCTCCTTGCTTGTACTCCATTGCTACTTTCTTCCATTATGGAGGCCTTCTGAAGTAGTTAACCACTCATTCAAGCTTGCCTTCACCTCACCTTACCACAATCACCATCAATCCGCTGCAACCATTCCTTGAATCTCACCAAAACCGAGAGTTATTCATCTCTGCCCAAACCAGCGCTGGAATTCTTCATAGCTACTGTTCCATTGGATTTCCAGTTGTTCAGCGTTGATTCTTACCTCCAATCTCCCAGATCTAGATCTAGCATCAAGGCTGGATGGTATCAAGTGGTATTCAGAGCTTCATTCTTGATCCTGCAGTGAGCTAAGTGTTTCCTTGCTTTATTCCATACTGTCATCACATTTCTGAAATGTCTTGAATCTGTTTCATGTTGTTCCATTCATTTGCTGTTTGAGTTAGGTTCTGCTTGAGTTTTCTTTGGTGCTAGCTTTAATTGCTTGAGTTTTTCATCATTTTATTCGGCTGATCTTTGCTACCTTGAGTCATTTTATCATTTAAACATCAATTTTGTTTTGTCTATAGTCATGTCATTTTAGTTGATTTTTCTGTCATTGCATCTGGTTGTTCAACCAAGTTTTACCAAAATTGAAGTGTTTGGATGTGGCTACACCAAGTAAGAGCAATGATCAATTCAAAATTGAGCCCAGGTGTTTAAATCTACAACTCCAACTCAGATCTGTTTTGTTTTCAAAATCTGATACAGAATTCAGATCTCTATTTCTGCAACAATTACAGTCACTGTTTATATGGCATTTTGTACTGTTCCATTGAACAGCAATTGATTAAAACAATGCCTGAATCATTTGGAAGATGAAACTGAGTTGATTCCAAGTGTTTATCATGTTGCAAGCATAAAAAATGCAGTAGCCGATCTGCAAAGCATCTTTGAGTCTAAAATTCTGCATAATTGAGTCAAGATTGGTATTAGATCATTGCCAATCATCTTTAGCCTGTTTCTGCTGTGTGAGCAACTTTCAAATA
>NC_028359.1:16577185-16588705 GCF_000741045.1 Vigna radiata var. radiata | reverse complement strand
TAATTGTTGGGTTCTCATCTGCGCTTAAAGCCTTTATCGTTTAACTCGTTCGGTAATTGTTGTTTTTCTTTATTGATACGGGGACGTACAGTAATGTCATGAACTAGTGAGTAATTTCTTCATTTTGCAATACCACCTAGGGATAGGGGTAGGAAAATCAATTGCGTTAACTTCTGTTTATAATGCGGTATTAATTGCTAGGGGAGACTAGAGATAGCAAGCCAGTAGTTAATATTAGGCTCTTTCGCCGAGGGATCGAGTTAAGGGTAGCTAAGAAAGTCGCATAACAATTAATTAATCAAGCTAATAATTCAAGAGGAATAGATAAGAGAGAGATGATTAGATGAAATTGTAAACCCCCAACAACTCCATTCATCCCTTGTTTTCTTTTGTCAATTGAATCAATCTATTTTGCATGTTAATTTTTTTGTTCTCAAATCAATTTATTAATTTTTATTTTCAAGTTTTATTATTTTAATTCACGTGAACGAGAAAGCCTATTGAGTCTCTTGGGAAGAACGATATTGGGTTTTACCAATTATCTTACTTGAACGATTTGGTACACTTGTCAATCCGTCAACAAGTTTTTGGCGTCGTTGCCGAGGACTCGAGGTTATTTTTCTAGTAGTGTGAATTAATTGAATTTGACTTGATTGTAATTATTTTTGTTTTATTTTTGTTAATTGCGTTTTATTTTATATTTCTGTAAAAGTGCTTTTAGGGTGTGTTTCTTGTGTACGCAGGAAACGATACATACTAGAAGCAGGAAAAACCAGCAACCTCTGTTACAAGGTCTACCATACGAGAGGAGAAAGAGACGTTCTTCACGTGAGAGATCTCCTTCTCCAGAAGTTATTTTGCAGTCTTCACTTGAGACTTTTGCATCAGATCTTGAGGAGATGGCCAACCAACCTCCTCCTAGACGTACCTTGGGGGACGCAGCTAATGTAGTAGGCCCCTTAAATTTCAACAGCATAGCGGTTCCAGCTGACAATACAACCAGCATGGTGATGAGTCTGGCGCTCATCCAGTTGGTCCAGAACAATCAATTCCATGGGTTGTCAAATGAAAATCCTTACAAGCATTTGACCATCTTTGGTGAGATTTGCAATACTGTAAAGATAATTGGAGTGTCGGATGACAGCATTAGACTCAGCTTGTTTCCTTTTTCTCTGGGAGGAAACGCAAAGGATTGGCTGCATTCTTTCCCTGAAGGAACTTTCAGGACTTGGGAAGCTGTGGTACAACAATTTGTTTCTAAATTCTTTCCTCCTGCAAGGATCTGTCAAGGGAGGCTGGAGATTTCTGCATTTAAACAAGGAACAGAAGAAACTTTTGGAAGGGCATGGAATAGATTTAAAGGCCTGTTAAGAAAGACCTCAGTCCATGGGTTCGACAAGACTTCATATTTGCTTGCTTTCCTTGGAGGCTTGTGCCTTGAGTCCAAGATGATGTTAGATGCCTCAACTGGAGGCAGATTTGTAAGAAGACTGAAGATGAAGCTTATGATTTGATAGAAATCATGGTTGACAATGAAGAAGCACATTATACGCATGTTGATGCTATTCAGGAACTTGCAATGATTCAAAATGACGTGATGACACAGCAGTTGGAGGAAGTGACAAAAAGACTTGCTGAGTTATCACAGACAGCTATAGAAACTCCAAAGGCCCCACAAATGCTTCATTTCAACCCTATTCAGAGAAGCACAGAATCCGAAGAAATTTTCCAGAGAATTTTGAAGAAAAGCGTTTGTGTTGTTAACTGTGTGGAGAAAGGTAAAGGGGAGGTAGCTTGCGAAATTGTTACTAGAAGTGGAAGAATTGTAAAAGAAAGAGGGGTTGATAAACAGGAAAATATAGAAGAAGAACAGAATCAAAAGGAGGAAGAGAAAGAAAAAAATCTGTGGAATGAGAAACAGAAAGAAGTTGAGATGTTCAAAGAGAAGGAGTATGAAAAACCCCTACCATATCCAAAAATATATTCCAGAAAAGAGAAACAAAGACAATTTGACCGTTTCATGGAAATTTTCAAGAAATTGGAAATAACCATTCCATTCTCTAAGGCACTCCAGCAGATACCCTCTTATTCAAAGTTTTTGAAAGAAATTATCACGAAAAAGAGAAAATATGCCCAAAAAGAAACAGTTGAGGTAGAAGGGAGTTGCAGTGCTATCATTCAACGGTCATTACCCCCTAAATCATCCAACCCAGGGAGCTTCACTATTCCTTGCGCTATTGGAGAGCTAGAGGTTAGGAAAGCTTTGATCGGTTTAGGAGCCAGTATAAATCTGATGCCTCTGGCTATGTTTAAAAATTTAAAAGGGATAGAGCTCAAACAAACAAGAATGGTTCTTCAATTAGCTGACAGATCCCTCAAATATCCTTATGGAATTGTTGAAGATGTGATTGTCAAGGTTGATAAATTCTTGTTTCCAGTGGACTTTATTGTTATGGAGATGGAAGAAAATGGGGATGCACCTTTAATTCTTGGGCGACCATTCATGAAAACTGCCAAAATTGTTATTGATGTGGAAAAAGGGAAGCTTAAGGTCCAGGTGCAAGATGAAGAGGTGAACTTTGATGTTTTCCAAGCTATGTCACATCCTAAAGATGACAATTCATGCTTCCAGATGGACCTGGTGGAGGAAATCTGTATGAGACAAGAAAATAGAATTCATAACATATCCATGTTAGAAAGAACTTTGACTAACAACTGTGAGGATCTGAACGAGGAGGAGGATAAATTCCATCAGAAATGTATACAGGAATTGGAAGTAGCAAAAGACGTTTCATCAGAAAAAGCATTATTTGAACAGATGGATCGCACAGAAAAAGCTTTGGATAGTAAGATTGAACTGAAGGAATTGTCATCACACTTGAAGTATGTGTTCTTGGAGGATAACGAAAAAAAACCTGTCATTCTTAGTGCTTCATTATCTCAAGAGGAAGAAAGAAGATTGGTGGAAATTCTCAAAGAAAACAAAGGTGCCATCGGTTGGTCAATTACTGATCTCAAGGGTATAAGTCCGACTTATTGTATGCATAAAATTTTGATGGAAGACGATTACAAGCCCGTTGCTCAACCACAAAGGAGACTTAATCCTATCATGAAAGAAGTTGTGAGAAAGGAGGTTTTGAAGCTATTAGAAGCAGGAATTAGTTTTCCAATTTCTGATAGCAAATGGGTAAGCCCAGTTCAAGTGGTTCCAAAGAAAGGAGGAATGACTGTCATTCACAATGAAAAAAAGGGGCTTATTCCGACAAGGACAGTCATAGGGTGGCGGATGTGCATTGACTATAGGAGATTAAATACAGTCACCCGGAAATATTATTTTCCTTTACCTTTCATGGATCACATGTTGGAATGATTGGCGGGACAAGCTTATTATTGCTTTCTTGATGGAGACTCTGGATATAATCAAATAGTGGTGGACCCTGAAGATCAAGAGAAAACAGCTTTCACCTGTCCCTTTGGTGTATTTGCCTACAGAAAAATGCCATTTGGATTATGCAATGCTCCCCCAACTTTTCAGAGGTGTATGCAAGCAATCTTTGCGGATTTTATGGAAAAAAGAATTGAAGTCTTTATGGACGATTTTTCAGTTTTTGGAGATACTTTTCAAAGATGCTTGTCTAATTTGGATGTAGTTCTCAAAAGATGTGTTCAAACAAATCTTGTTTTGAATTGGGAAAAATGTCATTTCAGAAGGTATTGTGCTGGGCCACAAAATTTCTGCCAGGGGGATTGAAGTTGATAAAGCAAAGGTTGAGGTGATTGATAAACTCCCACCACCAACAAATGTTAAGGGAGTCCGAAGTTTCCCTGGTCATGCAGGATTTTATCGACGTTTTATTAAGGATTTTTCAAAGGTTGCAAAGCCTTTAAGTAATCTGCTTGCTAAAGAGATGCCATTTGTGATGAGTCCAGAATGTTTGCAAGCTTTTGACAGTCTGAAGCAGAGACTGACTTCTGCCCCAGTGATTGTGGCACCTGATTGAGATAAAGAGTTTGAACTTATGTGTGATGCTAGTGACTATGCTATAGGTGTTGTGCTAGGACAGAGAAGAGGTAAGGTTTTCCATGCTATTTATTATGCTAGCAAAGTACTGAATAAGGCTCAATTGAATTATGCCACCACAGAAAAGGAATTCTTGGCCATAGTGTACTCGTTGGAGAAATTCAAATCATATCTTGTTGGATCTAAGGTGATTATTTATACAGATCATGCAGCTATAAAGTATTTACTAACGAAACCTGATTCGAAGCCAAGATTGATTAGGTGGGTACTTTTGCTACAAGAATTTGACGTAGAGATTCGTGACAAAAAGGGGAGTGAAAATGTGATTGTTGATCATTTATCCTGGCTAGTCAATGAAGAAGTGACGAGTAAGGAGAAAGAAATCTGGGAATCATTTTCAGATGAAGCTCTTTTGTATATTCAGCAAAGACCTTGGTTTGCTGATCTAGCCAACTTCAAAGCTGCAGGTGTTATTCCGGAAGGATTCAATTGGCAACAGAAAAATAAGTTCTTACATGATGCCAGACAATTCATTTGGGATGATCCTTATTTGTTTAAGATAGGAGCAAATAATCTGTTGAGAAGATGTGTCACTGAAGCAGAAGCAGAAGACATTTTGTGGCATTGTCACAATTCTCCTTATGCAGGTCACTATAATGGAGAACGTACTGCCGCAAAAATTTTACAAGCAGGATTTTATTGGATGACTTTGTTTAAAGATGCTCATAATCATGCTCGAAGTTGCGACAAATGCCAGAGGACAGGGACCATCTCAAGGAGGCATGAGATGCCACTACAGGGCATTTTGGAAGTTGAAGTTTTTGATTGCTGGGGTATTGACTTTATGGGACCCTTTCCTCTGTCATTCAATAATGAATATATATTGGTAGTTGTCGATTATGTGAGTAAGTGGGTCAAAGCTGTAGCATGTTCTAAGAATGATGCTAACACCATGATCAAATTCTTAAAAAGACAAATCTTTTCGCGTTTTGGAACTCCCAGGATCCTCATTAGTGATGGGGACTCTCAGTTTTGTAATGCTCAACTAGCTAAGGTACTTAAGCATTATGGGGTGAAACATAAGGTAGTTGCACCTTATCATCCACAGACAAATGGTCAAGCTGAAGTCTCTAACAGAGAAATCAAAAGAATTTAGAAAATACTGTCACGTTTTCAAGAAAAGATTGGTCGCAGAAGTTAGACGACACTCTCTGGGCTTATAAACGGCCATGAAAACATCTATCGGGTTATCTCCTTTTCAGTTGGTCTATGGAAGAGCGTGTAATTTGCCAGTTGAAATGGAACACAAAGCTTGGTGGGCGTGGAAATTTTTAAATTTTAACCTTGAGAAGGCTCAAGGGAAACGAGGCAACCAACTTTTAGAACTTGAAGAAATGCGGTTGCATGCTTACGAGTCGTCCAGGACCTACAAAGATAAAGTGAAGTTTTATCATGACAAGAAGTTGATGAAGAGAACTTCCCATCCAGGAGATTTGGTCCTCTTATTCAGCTCACGACTAAAGTTATTCCCCGGGAAACTGAAATCAAAATGGTTGGGACCTTTTGTGGTGAAACGTGTATTTCAGAGTGGAGCAATGGAATTAGAATCTTCGGCTGAAGATGATCAACAACGGAGTTGGAACGTGAATGGCCAAAGGCTCAAACACTATGTAGGAGGAGATGTAGAGCAATTTGCCTCAGTCATGTTGTTGGTGGATCCATGAGGATTGGGTCAGGCTCGTGACGTTAAACAAGCGCTACTAGGAGGCAACCTAGATTTTCTCCTTACACTCTTGCATTTTAAATTCTTAGAATAGGTTGAATTTTAATTTGGTGTGTACTCTTGGCTTTAATACTTGTTCTGAAAATGTTTGACTGACTGATGTGCATGATGGATCTATTTGATGATTATTTGATGTGGATGAGAATTGAGTTGCAATGCATGTTGATATTCTGTGAAATAGATGTGTGACGAATTATGATTGTGGTTTTGATGCTAAGCAGGATACAAGATTGAATTTTGTGTGAGAAAGCATGTATGTGAGATTTTGAGCTCCAGAGTTTTTATTGTTGTATGCATTGTTCACAGCAAAACATAAACGTCATATGATCAAGGCCATTTTTGAGAACCCTTCTCTAGCCAAGTTTTCACCCAAAATGCTTGAAAATATTATACCCTTTTTGAACCTTAGCCTTAAACAGGATGTGAACCCTTGCTTTAATTTCTTTACCTAGAGTTGGGATGAGCTTAATTGTATATGATGAAAAGGTTCAAGTTTGGGGTTGTATGAGGGAAAATTGATAAAAGCAAATGAAAAACATTGAGCTCAAATGTTGTGAAAAGAAAAATTCATGAGAAAAAGAAAAGAAAAGAAGAAAAGCATGAAGANGAGCTTAATGAAAAAGAAAAAGGGGAAAAAGTTGGAAATAAGCGAGATTGGTAAGGAAGAGAGTTGTGCTTAAATTGTTGAATATTTTGAAAGCTCTCTTAACTCAAGGACTTTGTATTCCGGAAAAACCAATTTTTATTGTTAGCTCAACCTCATTACAAGCCTTGAAAAACTCCTTTTGATGGCATTTGCATCTATAGATGTTTATTGTTTGAGATGAATGGCAATTTTGTTTTATGTGACTGGTGAACAATAGAGAGTGGAGTGTAACCTTAAACACTTGAGTGATTGAGTGAAATACTTGCTTGGTATGAACTGTTAGTTTTCATGAGTGCATTTTTGCTTAGTGAATTGATCATTCATAATGTATAACATCTGTTGTGCAATCTCTGGATTGAAAGCATGCATGCATCTTTGATGGGTGTCGCGGCCCATACAAATTTAATTGCATATTAAGAATGCAGTATAGACTAGGAAGTGACTCCTAAGTCGTCTCTCAAGGACCAAATGTGGTTCGAGTCTTAGGTCAAACACGTAGTGGGGGGGTTGTGAAAATTTTTTGAGATGAGAATTAAGCTCAATTAAAATGCATAGAAATTAAACACAACAGAGTAAGATAGAAAACATAAAAGTAAAATAAAATACTAACCCAACATTGTAACCAACAAACATCTAAACACAATTAAAACTATTAAAATACAACACTTAATTAAAAAGATGAAAAAGAATTAAACATGTAATGCAAAATTATTCTAAGGCAAAGGAAATAAAAAAAAAAAAACAAAATATCTCTACATTCTCACGTGACCATGAGCTCCACTTAAAAGAAAATTAAAATTGCAATTGCTTCTAAAATGTAACTTTTGCCATGGCCTCCTTTGCTTTATCATGAATCATGTTTCATCTAAAGATATGGAAATGTGCTGAAAAAAAAAATTAAAGAAATCGTGACAGTGGGAAATAAATAAAAGCAATGCATCAAATGTCTTCTCTCAAAATTATCACCGTACAAGCATACCTACCTCATCTAATCACCTCATCATTCTTCATAGAAGTAAAATAAAAATATTGCTGCACCTATATCTACCAACCGTCCCATCACCATAAATCATGTGCCATTGAAATCAACATTTTCAAATTAATATCACCATGTGCACCAGCAAAATAAATATACTGTGAGCTATATCATGAATCAGACCTTAAGCTTTAAAAGCAAAGAAAGGAAATCCACCATCATGAGACGTCATTTCTCAATTCATAAAAACAAAACAAAAGGGTATTATCATTTAAGAAACCAAGAAGACCTGCATTCACTGTGAAACATGAAAACAATCTCCAAATTGAAATGCAATTCCTTCCCTTTCAAGCACACCGTGAACGTACACTTCCAAATTGAAATGTCACACCTTGGCTTGCCTCCCATCAATCACATTGGTACCAAATGGAAGAAAGGATTTAAGAGTCGCAGCAAAAAAAACCGTGAAAGAAGCTCAACAAAAAGTGTGTGTCGGCTACAAAGAAAATGTTCAAAGCCTAGTGGTGCCCTCCAAAAATCTGTTGAAAAGTGTGTGCCCAAAAGTGACAGCTGCAGCTTAGTATCTCCCGAGGATCATGTGTCCTAAAATTGGGGTGGGGTCCACCCTAAAAAAATAAAACCCTAGGGTGTCAAGTGTCCTACAATTTTGGGCCCTCATATTTTTGCCAACAATGGCCCAATATGCAAAAGTTTGTCCAAAAAGTTTAAACAATTAAATTACAATATAACTAAAAATTTAAAATGTCTAAATTTGAGAGTCATGAATTTATTTGTTTTCGTTCAAATGTCCCAAATGGTGTTTCCAAAATTTTCCCTGAAAATAATAATGCTAATAATTAGCTCAAAAATTTCAAATTAATTAAAATTAGAATTTCTGGTCAAATTAAGCATAATTAGGAAAAATGGAAAAATACCGGAGAATTAAGCACAATTCCTTGATTAATTCTAGCACAATAAACTAAGTGAAATCAATAAAATATCGACTCATCAAAATAGACCACACTTAGTCTTTTGCACTCCTGGGCAAAATCAAGACGCAAAACAGGGAATAGTTCAACGGACATCAGGGAATTAACACAGACTCAATAGACAGACAACAAAGACTAACAGGGATAGAAACAAACAGAATTACAGTCCTCAAGAAATTTGGACAAGGAAAAGTAGTAGACAGTATCCACACAAAAAGAGAGAAAACAGATACTCAGAGAAATCATCCAAGCAATTCCAAGCATGGCCAAATAATCAATCAGTTCAAGAGGTGAATCAAAAGCAACAGAACCTCACAGATTCACACTATCAGTGTTTCTCTCAATTGTCTAGGATAAACAATGTCAACTCAATGCACTCAGGAAAGCAAACACAAACAGACTTGGCAAGCCTCTAATGTCAACACTTAAACCTATATGCATGTTCAAATCAAAAGGTCTTTATGGGTGAAATGGGGCCAAGAACAAGGGTGGATAAAATATGGATGAGAAGTTACAAACCAAAAGAAATAGAGGAGCAATGGGGAATAAGTGAAAACACAGTCAAATCACACCCAAATCCCTCTAATTTTATCCTATTCTTAACTCCATTATTCACAAAACTTTTATTTCTTTTATTTTTCACATTTTTCTGTATTTTTTTTCTTTTTTTTTCATCTTGTCTCTTTTCTTTTCTTTCTATTTAGAACACAACTTTAAGAGACAAGATACTCATCATATTCACAAAATAAAAGCAAGAAGAGGAACCAACTAGCCAATTCATATGAATCCCTAAGAGACCACACTTATTCCCAAAACAATTCCAAAGCTCCAAAATTCCCTAAGGTTAAGGTAATCATGGTTTTTCACTTAGGGCTAGTGTATAAGCTTCAAAACAAAGAAATGGGGAAAGCATAGGTTCAAAGGGGCTATCGAAGGATCACAACAAGGTAGGCTCGTTTGGCTAGAGATGTTCAACAACAAAACAACCTTTATCACTTCCAAACATGCATATTAATCAAGAAACATAAAAAAAAGTCAAGTCAAGGCATATGTGAATGCAATCAAGAGACATATCACACACAAGAAAGAATATCGAGTGGCTCAAATCTCACACAGTGTATTTCTATCACAATCAAATCAACCTCTCAAGCATCATAATCGTATTTCCAAGCAAAGAAAAGCAAGAATTTCTAACCAATCAGAGTATCAATGAAGTGAAGGAAAAACTGACAACCTAAGCAAAGTCCAGAAATCAAGAGAAACATGCAAAATTGTACACAAGACACAACAAAACTACCTAGAAAACAAAAAATTTAATGCAGAAAACATAAACTAATAACGAAAAATCAGAATCCCCCCCAATAGACCACACATAAACTACACAGTGTCCTCAACGTGTCACAATCATCATATCAGAAATCAAAACAATCAACAGATCATGGACAAGTGCAATAAAAGTGGGGAAAGGGGAGAGATGGAAAAAGGAAACTCCCCTGATCATGGTGGCAGTTGCCAATTTTGGACTTTCAGGGAGATATTCTCCACCACTGGAGTCAGCAAGGAAGTCTTGAGCAGGAAATGCTTCAGTCTCCAAATTTGATCAAGCAGGGAGATGTCTGATGAAGGTTGGAAAACGGTTATTTTCATATGTCAATTTGGATCAAATTACACCCTTTACTACTTGGAATGAGCTCAGTATCAAGCAAAACTCAATAAATGATTTTGGAGAGAGTCAAAAGTTGTTTTTAGCGATTTTATGCTTATTTTGCATTGTTTTGTAGCTAATTTAAGAAAAGTAAGAATGGAGTTGAAGATACAAGACGTTGACTCAAGAAAAGAGCAGAAAAATGAAGTTTTAAAGAGTCGACGCACCGCCCAGCGGCACACTTAAACTGCTGGGCGGTCCAGGACGAGGAGTAGGCATGGAAATTGACAGTGAGGGAAACCGCCGGGCGCCAGCGATTGTCGCCGGGCGGTGGCGATTGCCGCGAGGCGGTGGCAGTAGGTTAGGGGAAATCGCCAGGCGGCACACTTAAACCGCCCGGCAGTAGCACGCTGGACTTGGGCCTGTTTATGACGTGCTCCTCACCTATAAATACCCCTATTTCGAATTCAGAGTCATTCTTTTGACAAGGGAGAACAGCCAGACCTAATTTTGCTCTCTAGAGAGCATCTCTTGGATGCTTAGGCTCCTTTTCATCTTTTCTAGGGTTTGCTCTTCCATTCTTCTTCCATTTTTCATCTAGTTTCACCATGTCTATGGTGAACTAAACCCTATTGTTGTTAGGGAAAACAATGTAATCTTTTGATACTCTCTCTTATGGAAACTTTTGATTATTTATATGGTCTCCATATGTTTTGATTGATTATTGTTGGGTTATCATTTGTGCTAAAGGCCTTTATCGTTTAACTCATTCAGTATATTGATGTTTGTCTTTATTGATATGGGGACGTACAGTAATGACATGAATTGGTGAGTAATCTCTTGATTTTGNAATACCACCTAGGGATAAGGGTAGGACGATCAATTGCGCTAACTTCTGTTTATAATGCGGTATTAATTACTAGGGGAGGCTAGGGATNGCAAGCCAATAGTTAATATTAGGCCTTTTTCGCCGAGGGAACGGGTTAAAGGGGAGGCTTAGAAAGTTGCATAACAATTAATCAATCTAATAGTCAAGGGTAATATGTAAGAGAGAGTGGAATAGATGAAATTNTTAGTACCCAACAACATCCATCCATCCATTGTTTTCGTTTGTCAATTGAATCAACTTTACTTTTGCATGTTAATATTTTTATCCTCAAATCCAATTTATTAAATTTTATTTTTTAAGTCTTATTATTTTAATCCACGCGAAAGAGAAAGCCATACCAGTCTTTTGGGAAAAACGATACTTGGTCTTACCATTTAATTACTTGTACGATTTGGTACACTTGCTAATTTGTCAACAATGTCCTCCACAGCTGGATCTAAGAAGTAGTGATTGTTGATGAGTGGGTTCGGCTGGTGCCTATTAAACTTCAAACCGTCGGCACCTTTGTCTTCCACCATGGGTGTGTGTTGGTCAAATTCATATGTACCTCCTGCAACATGGTTAGTGCAAT
>NC_028359.1:16573877-16576915 GCF_000741045.1 Vigna radiata var. radiata | reverse complement strand
ATGCAGGAAACAATACATACTAGAAGCAGGAAAAACCAACAACCTCTGCAAGAAGGTCTACCATACGAGAGGAGAAAGAGACGTCCTTTACGTGAAAGATCTCTTTCTCCAAAAGTTGCTTCGCATTCTTCACCTGAGACTTTTGAACCAAATCTTGAGGAGATGGTCAATCAACCTCCTCCCAGACGCACTCTAGGGGACGCAGCTAATACAGTTGGCCCCTTTAAATTTAACAGCATTGCAGTTCCAACAGACAATACAACCAGCATGGTGATGAGTCCGGCACTCATTTAGTTAGTTCAGAACAACCAATTCCATGGGTTGTCAAATGAAAATCCTTACAAACATTTGACAGTCTTTGGTGAAATTTGCAACACAGTGAAGATAACTAGAGTGACGGACGACAGAATCAGACTTATCTTGTTTCCTTTCTCACTGGGAGGAAATGAAAAAGACTGGTTGAATTCTTTCCCGGAGGGAACGTTCAGGACGTGGGAAGCAATGGCCTAAAATTTTATTACTAAATTCTTTCCACCTCCAAAGATCAATCAAGGGAAATTAAAAATCTCTTCATTTAAACAAGGAATGGAAGATACACTAGGGAAAGCATGGGATAGATTCAAAGGATTATTGAGAGCAACCTCAGTTCATGGGTTTGATAAAGCTTCATACTTGCTAGAGTTCCTTGGAGGTTTGCGCGCCCAGTCTAAAATGATGATAGATGCCTCAATTGGAGGCAGAATCAATAGAAAGACAGAGGAGGAGGCGTACAACTTAATTGAAGAGATGGCTCTCAATTGAGTGTCGCAGAATGAAAGAGGCACGCAAAAAGGAGGACTTTTACATCTTCCCACTAAAGACGCAGCAGCAGCACAAAATCACCTCCTTAGTCAGAAATTGGACAAGTTGCTAAAGGTTGTTTCTGAACTCCCTCGGGGCTCAGAAATATTTCCTTGGCACAACAATTATGTGATTTGTGTGGTGGTGACCATATTAATGGTCAATGTGCTTTTACAGAGGAAATGCAACAGGACGTGAATTATATGGGGGCCCAATTTCCGTACAAACAGGGAAATTTCAACCAAGGTTGTTCTAACCAAAGTTGGAAAAATCATCCAGGTATTGGGCAAAGTCAGAATTCTTCTTCTGGACAAGGAGGTCACTTCCGGCAGCAACTTTCTCCCTTATGGGAGCAATTAAGCAGTTTGACTAAGACAGTCAGAGAATTGACTGACAGGTTTGATAAATTTTTGAAGGTCTATGAATCTCAACAAGCAAGTGATCAGGCAACTTTTAGATCACTAGAGACACAAATAGGACAACTGTCTAAAAGGGTTGAAACCACAGAGAAGCATCAATTTCGGGCTAATACTGATGTTAACCCAAAAGATGAATGCAAAGTTGTTGCAACAGGAGGAAAGAGGAGATTAGAAGAAGAAACAATTGAGATTAGCAGCAGCGATGGCGAAGAGGAGGAAAGGATGAGTAATAAACATAAGGGAAGCGAAAGGAAGAAATCAGAAAGAGAAAAGGAGAAGGAAGACATTAAAGAATCACTCCGCAATATTCTTAAGGAGGCACCTCTTAATCCTATAACATCTTCACAAACTCCTGAAGGTGATGACAAGATAAAATACTATCTGGAGAGGTTACTTGATTTGGGCTATGAAGAAAATCAGGAGCAGTGGGCGAAACCCAGGAAGAAGAATCATCCACAGAAACTAGAGGATTCAGGAGCTTTGACCCTTCCTTGTGTTATTAATAATGTGGATCTAGGAGAGGCTTTGATTGATTCAGGATCAAGCATTAATTTGATACCTCTTAGTGATTTCAAGAAGATAAAAGGAGTAAAATTGAAGCCTACCAAGGTGATCTTGACAGTAGCAGATGGATCTATGAAGAAACCTGTTCGGATGGTAGAAGATGCAATTGTGCGGATTGATGAGTTGGAGTTTTTGATTGACTTTATAGTTGTGCATATGGCTAATGAAGGAAAAAATTCATTAATCCTTGGAAGACCGTTCATGCGAACCTCCAAGATGGTTATACGTATCCATGATGGAGGAATAAAGTTAAAAGATTATGATCGAGTACTGCTTTATGGCTCTAAAGAAACTGTGCAGAGGGCAATTAGAAAAGTTAAATATAAAAGAGCCAGAAGTGAAGCTGCAGAGGAAGACAAATCCACAGGTATTAATTTTCAGTATGACAGTTGTTGTGTTTTGCAGGTGCCTAAGGATAAAGGGAGAAGAACCATTCACCCAAAAGCAAAAGAGGATCCACTTCTACCAGGGAGCAAAGTGAGATTTAAGAAGAAGCCATGGAATATAATGGAGTTAAAGGAAAAAGGAGTGGTGGAGATTCAAACACCATACTCAAAAGTAATCAAAAAGGTGGACCAAAGAAAAGTGAGCCGATGGGATGATGAAAATCCCAACGTGAAGAAGAAGAGTTGAATATGTTGGAAATCAAATTTTGTATTTTTATGAACAATTTTCTTTTTCGGTCTTTTGTTTTATTTTGGTTGGAACATGTACTTTTTGAATTTTCTGAACAACTTTGGGTAGCATCTACTGAGGGATGCTAAAATTTTTTTTTGGTATCCACTGATGGATATCCGGACAGTACACCTACTGATGGGTGGTGGAAGGAAGTGCACTTATTGACGAGTGCCAACCAGGTTTAGGTCAAGCTCGCGACGTTAAACAAGCGCTACTAGGAGGCAACCTAGAATTTCTTCTTACACTCTTGCAATTTTAAATTTCTAGAATAGGTTGACTTTTAATTTTGGTGTGTATTCTTGGCTTTATTACTTGTTTTGAAAATGTTTGACTAACTGATGTGTATGATGGATCTATTTGATGACTATTTGATGTGGAAGAAAATTAAGTTGTAATGCCTGATGATATCCAGGAAATAGATAGGTGTTGAATTTATGATTGTGGTCATGATGTTGGGCATGGTGTTTGAATGACTTTTGTGTGAGGAAGCATGTGTGTGAGATTTTGAGCTCCAGAGTTTTTATTGTTGCATGTATT
>NC_028359.1:16568787-16571022 GCF_000741045.1 Vigna radiata var. radiata | reverse complement strand
CCTCCACTTCCCTAGATGTGGCTAAAGTGGTGGAAGGTGAAAGTGGTCTACCTATCTCAAAAGTGTTGCTCATATCTGCCTGGTCCTCCAAATATTCATCAGTCTCTTCAAGTGCAAGAGTAGGGACATAGGAGGGTGGGAAAGTAGGTGGCACAATAGTAAGCTCATGACTCTACTCCCCACCTCCTATGTGGATGGCACCAACATCATCTAGATGCTGAACAGCCTGAAATGGTGATTCCTCTAAAACATAAGACTATTTCTCAGTGAGCTGAGTGGTCGTCTCCCCCATCTGGTTGCTCAAACTCTGAATTGACGCTCTAGTCTCCTGTTGAAACTCCATGTTCAGTTGTTGGAACTGAATGTTTTGAATAGTCATCTGCTTCAATAACTCCTTCAATGTAGGCTCAGAAGCAGAAGGTTGAGGAGCTATTTGGGCAGGAGCATCATACTGCTAACTCTGGTATTGTTGAACTGGTGGAGGCATAGAAGTATTCTGAGATGGTTGATATTGTTGTGGAGCGTCATACCATCCCAAGCTAGAGTCATTCCAATCAGGATCGTTTCTGTAACCATACTGAGCATGGAAGAATTCGTCCAAGAACATGTGCTTAAGATCTTCCCAAGAAGTGATGGATCCCGGAGGAAGACTATAAAGCCAATCCCTTGCTGCTCCTTGTAATGAATGCGGAAATGTCCTTAAGAACATGTGATCAATTGGGACAAGAGGAGGTTTCATTGAAGAGCAAATGGTGTGGAACTCCTCCAAATGTTTATGTGGGCATTCACTTGCAAAACCCTGAAACTTAGGCAACAAATGTATCAGTCCAAAGGTGAGAACGCAATGAACATCATCCTCATGAAGTGAAACTGGCTCCGAAAGAGCACTCTCATGAGTGGGAGGATGAGTCATATTGTTCTCAGCACAAAAATCAGCAGAGTATACATCACAATCATCGGAGTAACATCCAGAAGGAGAATCATAATCATAGGCACAGGAAGAATAAGCAGTATCCACAAAGCCAAAATAGGTAGACATGGGAAAGAAAGGGGGAAGGGAGAATGGAATGGAAATATGCAACTATCTAAATGCAACACACATGACACGACACACAAAACGGAACAACACACTCACAACACGAGACAAGACCCAACGCACACTAACACAACAAAGACCTAAAACTGAACCTTTGGTCCCCGGAAACAGCGCCAAAATTTTGATGGGTGTCGCAGCCCATACAAATTTAATTGCATATTAAGAATGCAGTATAGACTAGGAAGTGACTCCTAAGTCGTCTCTCAAGGACCAAATGTGGTTCGAGTCTTAGGTCAAACACGTAGTGGGGAGGTTGTGAAAAGTTTTTGAGATGAGAATTAAGCTCAATTAAAATGCATAGAAATTAAACACAACAGAGTAAGATAGAAAACATAAAAGTAAAATAAAATACTAACCCAACATTGTAACCAACAAACATCTAAACACAATTAAAACTATTAAAATACAACACTTAATTAAAAAGATGAAAAAGAATTAAACATGTAATGCAAAATTATTCTAAGGCAAAGGAAATAAAAAAAAAAAAACAAAATATCTCTACATTCTCACGTGACCATGAGCTCCACTTAAAAGAAAATTAAAATTGCAATTGCTTCTAAAATGTAACTTTTGCCATGGCCTCCTTTGCTTTATCATGAATCATGTTTCATCTAAAGATATGGAAATGTGCTGAAAAAAAAAATTAAAGAAATCGTGACAGTGGGAAATAAATAAAAGCAATGCATCAAATGTCTTCTCTCAAAATTATCACCGTACAAGCATACCTACCTCATCTAATCACCTCATCATTCTTCATAGAAGTAAAATAAAAATATTGCTGCACCTATATCTACCAACCGTCCCATCACCATAAATCATGTGCCATTGAAATCAACATTTTCAAATTAATATCACCATGTGCACCAGCAAAATAAATATACTGTGAGCTATATCATGAATCAGACCTTAAGCTTTAAAAGCAAAGAAAGGAAATCCACCATCATGAGACGTCATTTCTCAATTCATAAAAACAAAACAAAAGGGTATTATCATTTAAGAAACCAAGAAGACCTGCATTCACTGTGAAACATGAAAACAATCTCCAAATTGAAATGCAATTCCTTCCCTTTCAAGCACACCGTGAACGTACACTTCCAAATTGAAATGTCACACCTTGGCTTGCCTCCCATCAATCACAT
>NC_028359.1:16567284-16568232 GCF_000741045.1 Vigna radiata var. radiata | reverse complement strand
TCATATTTTTGCCAACAATGGCCCAATATGCAAAAGTTTGTCCAAAAAGTTTAAACAATTAAATTACAATATAACTAAAAATTTAAAATGTCTAAATTTGAGAGTCTTGAATTTATTTGTTGTCGTTCAAATGTCCCAAATGGTGTTTCCAAAATTTTCCCTGAAAATAATAATGCTTGTAATTAGTTTAGAAATTTCAAATTAATTAAAATTAGAATTTCCGGTCAAATTAAGCATAATTAGGAAAAACAGGAAAATATCGAAGAATTAAGCACAATTCCCTGATTAATTCTAGCACAATAAACTAAGTGAAATCAATAAAATATCGACTCATCAATCTTATTTTGAATTTCACTGAGGATATTGAATTGAGTAGTTTTGTCATGTACTTTGGGAATGTTGAACCATTGAATGGAAAAGGATAAAGCCAAGTTTTGTTTTCTGTTTTGTTTTGTTTTGTTTGCTTGAGGACAAGCAAAGTTCTAAGTTTGGGATGTTGATAAAGGTTAGAAAACAGTTATTTTCATATGTCATTTTAGACCTAATTACGCCCTTTACTATTAGGAATGAGCTCAGAATCAAGCAAAACTCAATAAATGAGTCTGTAGAGAGTCGAAAGTTATTTTTAGCGATATTATGCTTGTTTTGCATTGTTTTGTAGCTATTTTGAGGAAATGAAGAAATGAGTTGAAGATAAAGGTTGTAGACTCAAGAAAAGAGAAGAAAATTGAAGATTTGAAGAGTCGACGCACCGCCCGGCGGCAAATTACACCGCTGGGCGGTCCAGGGCGAGGAGTAGGCACGAGAGTTGGCGTTAGGCGGTTCTGAGGGAAACCGCCGGGCGGTGACAATTGCCGCCAGGCGGTTTGGAGGATTATGGGAAACCATCGGGCGACACACTTAAACCGTCAGGCGGTGGTTCGTTGGGCCTGGGCCTGTTTTCTGTTG
>NC_028359.1:16558284-16560159 GCF_000741045.1 Vigna radiata var. radiata | reverse complement strand
AAAAAAAAACAACTCATAGAGGAAGAGAGCATTAGAAAATAAAAGGATCTCTTTAAACAATATTCTCCCCCTTTTTTGATCATTAGAAAAAAATTATCTTTAATAAATGTCTCCCCCTTAATAAGAAGAAAGTATGCATAAACAAAACATGAACATCAACTTTTTTTTTAACTTTAAGAAAAGGCAACATACATTCATAAAGATAAGCAACAAAACACTCAAAGAAGATCTAGAATTCATCACTTTGGTCACTATTAAAGTGTCGCTCTAGTCCTGAAATCCTAGTGTCTAGGTTCCGGAGATGAGTACAAATTTCCTCGTGGCGAGTGTTTTGAATATTCATCACCTCATGCTGGAGGCGAGCCATCTCAGTCATTTGTCTAGAGAGACTCTCTAGACTATATTCTTCATTTATTTGAGATGAGCCTGCAACATTTGTGGGGTCAGGCATGGGGTTATCTGCATCTTCTTCTTCTTCTTCTTGAAAGCCAGCAACATCATCAGGATGAACAAAGGAGTCCCCTTGCTTAAGGAATCCCATTTGTCTTAAGGAATTATCCCCAATCCTGTGGCCCGGGAGCACAGTCTCATAGTGCTCATTTGAGATATCTACCCCTTTATACACACAGATCTGAGAGACAAGGAGAGGATAGGGAAGTGGCGCGGCATCTAACCTTTTCGCTTTGAATATAATGGTTTGAAACAGATAAGGCCAGTTGAGTGGGATGCTCTGAAGTATCCCATACATGATGATGAGATCAGTCTCAGAGCACTGCGCATGGTTGGATCCTCTAGGACATAGGAGCCAAACTATGAGGTAGTGCAAGAGGCGCTCTTCCATCTTGGACCTCCAGCAAGATAGAGACGGGCGTTGCGTTGGCGAGGATTGCGGAGAAAGGATTGAAATACCATATTATCTTGTTGAAATTTGCAAAATCACTTGGAACAATTTGTGAATTTTCCAACACAGGAACTTTTGCCACATTGGTCCAAACATCATTGTCCAAGACAATGTCCACCCCTTTGACCCTTGTTGAAAAGATTCCATCACGAACGTTTAAGTTAAAATAGAATACCCGAACAAGATCGGGATAGTACCTTCTACGGAGTTCCATGATGTGTTGAACTCCTTGCTCAATTATAAGATTTGGAAAAGAAAAGTTGTGAGAGATATACCAAGCAAGATCAATGAACTTTTGCTTGATGAGCTTTCTTTCCTTCCAAAATTGTGAGAAGGATTGTTGATCTTGATCATCGGAGAGCCATCCTTCCACGGTAGCATCTCTTCTCCGAACATTATTTTCCGAAATTTCACTAGTTCTTCTCCTCCTTCTTCTTGAAGGTTCAGCCATTAGAATTGATGGAAGGCAAAGATTATGATGAATGAAAGGAGAAAGCAAGAGAGATATTCTTAAAATTGGTTCAAGTATGGAAAGTGGGGATAAGTGGGGTATAAATAGGTTCAAGAAAGCTCCCCAACATTCATATTTTGGAGAATATGGTCGTTTATAGTCGTTTAGAGCCGTTGGCAACGGCTGTAATCATCAATGCAACGCAGAAATCTTTTAAAAAACTGTCAGGAGCACTTTTAATCGATTAAAATGGGTTTTAATCGATTAATTAATCGATTAATACTTGGATTAATCGATTAAATCATTCGTAAATGCATAGGTAACGCTTTTAATCGATTTACACATAGATTAAACACGATAAACAATGAAAATTGCAATATTAAGCCTAAAAATGCCTATTTTACTATTTCTAATATGCCTAGATCTCTTCTAAGTTCAAAAAATCTATCCTTAGGCAATGCTTTGGTGAAAATATCCGTCAATTGATGCTTAGAGTCTATGAATTCCATTTCACAATCACCTT